>NC_051160.1:35728533-35969909 GCF_013339745.2 Dermacentor silvarum
TTCTATCACCTGCCACTCCCAGGGCGGTGAAAGCTTAGCTGGAGGCATTAGGCGATGTTCTAGAAGTGGGATATCCATCTCTTCGCTAAGTTCTCTTATACGCAATGAGAAAGGCCGCCTCATAGAGGGTCGATTATAGAAAAGCGTTGCACACTTCAAATCATTAAGGGTTGCAGAACAAGGATGTTCACGATCGGAGTGTACTTTGAGAAAATAGGTGAAGCTGATGTATGTTCTCTGGAAATGGAGTGACCACTCATTGGATTCTACGTATAAACTTTCGACGGGGCTTGTTCTGAATGCGCCAGTGGCCAGGCGGATACCTAGATGGTGGACGGGGTCTAGCATTTTTAGCGCGCTCGGGGCGGCAGAGTGATATACTACGGCACCATAGTCCAATCGTGACTGAATGAGACTCTTGTGAAGGTTCATTAAACACTTCCTGTCGGTGCCCCAGGATGTGTGAGATAAAATTTTCAGTAAGTTCATTGTTTTTAGGCATTTCGCCTTTAGATGTTTTATGTGGTTAATGAAAGTAAGCTTAGAGTCAAGTATGATGCCTAAAAATTTGTGTTCTTTGTTCACAGGTATTTGTTGTCCATACATTTCGATAGTTGGATCTGCAACCAGACCTTTCTTCCTGGTGAAAAGAACACAAGAACTTTTGTGGGGGTTTACTTTGAACCCGTTTTCCTCTGCCCACTTAGACACTTTGTTGAGCCCCTGCTGTACCTGTCTCTCGCACACTGCGAGGTTACAGGACTTGAAGCCTATCTGTACGTCGTCCACGTAGATGGAATAAAAGATAGCTGGTGGTAAAGAAGCACGAAGCGTGTTCATTTTAACGATAAAGAGTGTGCAACTGAGCACACTTCCTTGGGGTACACCAGTTTCCTGCACAAAAGGTCGTGATAAAACATTGCCAACTCGAACACGGAATGTGCGATTCAGCAGATAACTCTCAATCACATTTAACATATTACCACGTATACCAAAGTGGGAGAGGTCTCTCAGTATGCCAAACCGCCATGTGGTGTCGTAGGCCTTTTCTATGTCTAAAAATACAGACAAGAAGAACTGTTTGTGAACAAAAGCTTCGCGTATCTGCGCCTCAATACGTATCAAGTGGTCAGTGGTGGATCGACGCTCGCGAAAACCACACTGGTATGGATCAAGCAGTCTGTTTGATTCTAGGAAATGTAATAGGCGACGGTTTATCATTTTTTCGAAGACTTTACAGAGACAGCTTGTTAGCGCTATGGGCCGATAACTCGATACAGAGGATGGATCCTTCCCCTGCTTCAGGATAGGGATCACTATGGCCTCTTTCCAGGCAGAGGGGATCTCGCCGGAGGTCCATATAGAGTTATACAGACAGACAAGGGTTTTCTTCGTTTCAGAGGGTAGGTTCTTCAACATTTCATATAATATGCGGTCAGAGCCTGGGGCAGATTGGTTGCAACAGGCGAGTGATGCGTGGAGCTCTGCTAAAGAGAAAGGTAAATTATATGGCTCGTTCCCGCTGCTCTTTCGGTCTAGTTTTAGTTTTTCTATTGCTGCTTTGTATTTTGTGAATTCCGGAGAATAGTGCGATGAACTCGACACATGTTCAAAATGTGCACCCAGGTGGTTCGCTTGGTCTTCCAAGCTGTCGCCCTGTGTATTTACCAAAGGGAGTGAATATGTTTGTCGTCCTCTCACCTTGTTAACCCTGTTCCATACTTTGGCCTCATCTGTATACGAGTGTATACCTGATAAAAACTTCTGCCAACTCTCTCTTCTGGCCTGTCGGCGCGTTCTCCTGCCTTGTGACTTTATCTTCTTAAAGTTGATAAGATTCTCCGCAGTCGGTGAATCACGTAGCAACCCCCACGCTTTGTTCTGTTTCCTACGAGCGTTCCTACATTCGTCGTTCCACCATGGGACACGGCGTTTGCATGCCACACCACTTATTTCGGATATGCATTTAGAAGCGGCATCAATTATGAAGGCAGTGAAATACTCTACAGCAGCATCAATTCCTAACGAAGACATGTCAGCCCAGGAGATATTGCTAGTAAGAGTTCGAAATTTCTCCCAATCTGCTGTATCAACCTTCCATCGAGGGGCTTGTGGTGGAGACTTATTTTCTGTGGTTGTTCTCAGTAATATCGGGAAGTGATCGCTCCCGTAAGGATTTTTGGTAACTTCCCATTCAAGTTCAGGAAATAGACACGGGGAAGCTATGCTAAGGTCAATAGAAGAAAAGGTTCCGTTTGCAATACAGTAAAATGTAGGTTCCTTCTTATTCAGGAGGCACGCACCAGACGAGAAAAGAAATTCTTCAACAAGACGACCACGCGCATCGATACGAGAGTCGCCCCACAGACTGCTGTGCGCATTGAAATCGCCAAGAACAAGATAAGGTTCTGGCAATTCGTCTATAAGGGACTGAAATTCATGTTTGTGTAAGTGGTAATGTGGGGGAATGTAAAGCGAGCAAATGGTGATGAGTTTGTTCAGAAGAACAAGTCGAACTGCCACTGCTTCGAGGGGCGTTTGTAGCTGCAAATGTTGACATGCTATGCTTTTGTGAATTATAATGGCAACACCGCCTGATGATGCGATAGCATCGTCACGGTCTTTACGAAACGTAACATAGTGTCGGAGAAAGTTTGTATGTGTTGATTTTAAGTGCGTTTCCTGTACACACAGCACTTTTGGATTGTGTTGGTAAAGAAGTTCTTGGATATCATCGAGGTTCCTAAGAAGGCCTCTGACGTTCCATTGTATAATTTGTGTATCCATAATGAAATTAAATTGGTGCTGTGTGTACTAAAAACGGAAGTATTGCCTTAGATTACAGAGCCCTTTCCAGGCCCTGTAACGCGGGATTTGTCCTTTCTGAAGCGGTCGAGGGAGCCTCGCCGCTCCTTAGGCGCTTGGTGCGCCGTCGGGATGGGTGTAGTGTCCATTGCCTCTTGAGAGGCGCCGGACACGCGCTCTTGCGAGCGAGAAGTTTCGCGAGAGAGTCTCGCCGCGAAGGACGAGACATTTGTGCCCACCAGCCCGGAGGTCGATGGGGCTGCCTTTGGGCCTGAGCTGCGCCGGGTGTTACCACAGCCAGCAATGGCCGGAGAGGGTGAGGCAGCCTTGACTGCACCCACCGTGGGAGCGGCTGGTGGCCCTGCGGGTTCGCTTCGCGTAGCGCAGGCTGCCACCGAGGGC
The DNA here is from genome assembly GCF_013339745.2 of Dermacentor silvarum. NCBI lineage: Eukaryota > Metazoa > Arthropoda > Arachnida > Ixodida > Ixodidae > Dermacentor > Dermacentor silvarum. The sequence goes on from NC_051160.1 coordinate 35,731,741, forward strand.
TGTTGTGGTGCCGGCAACCCTAGGGTAACCGGGCCTGTTTGCTGGTTAGGTGGAGTAGACTTAGCTACTTCCACCCTGGGGGCAGGAGCCACAAGCGACAGCTCGCTGCGCGCGGGCTGGGCTGGTGGCAGTAGCCGCTGCGACGCTGCCCCTTGACGCGCCGCATCAGCGTAAGTGGTCGTGTGGAACGGTGAGCACCTTTTGCGTGCTTCTCTGAACGATATGTTTTCACGGACTTTCAGTGTTAGAATTTCTTTCTCTTTTTTCCAGCTTGGGCAAGACCGGGAGTACGCTGGATGGTCACCATCGCAATTTACGCAGTGAGGTGTAGCCTCGCAATTGTCTGAGGCATGGCCTTGTACTCCACACTTGGCACAGGTGAGTCGACCACGGCAGCTCTGCGAGCCATGGCCGAATCTTTGGCATTGGTAGCATCGTCTAGGATTTGGGATATATGGTCTTACTGCTATTTTTGTGTAGCCTGTTTCGATGCTTTCTGGCAAGACGCTTAATTCAAAGGTAAGTATCAGGTGTTTCGTGGGAATTTCTTTGTTGTCCCGTCTCATAACGATGCGCTGCACATTTATGACGTGTTGCTCCTTCCAACCTTCCAACAACTCGGTTTCAGATAGGTCGATGAGGTCTGCTTCGGATACTACCCCGCGTACTGTGTTCATGGAGCGATGCGGTGAAACAGTAACTGGGACATCACCAAAAGTCACAAGCTTGCCGAGTCTGTTGTGTTGTTCCTTATCACGTAGCTCAAGCAGAAGGTCCCCACTTGGCATTTTGGTGACTTTATAGCCAGGGCCTAGCGTGTTCGTCAAGGTTTTCGCAACTACAAATGGGGATATGGTTCTTGCTAGTCTTTCCGTTCTCTCACTATGTACTACTTGATATCGGGGGAAGATGTCTTTAGGCCGGGTGAACAAATTGAGAAACTCATCGGTGCGTCCCCTCTTCTGAGGGAGACGATCAAGAAGTCGAGGAAAAGCGGGCGTTCCCATAACAATTTTGTGTTGTTCGGCAGCAATGGCAGCCACCCACCACGGAGTCCAACAAGGGGACGCTACAGCACTTCACGTGTAAGGCTGCAGGCGCCAGCCGTACATTGCTGCTATAACCTTATATAAAAACCCAAGAGAGGGCACCTACACAAGGTTAACCCAAGCCGCCTATGAAAAATGTGGAAGTAACAGAAGAGAAGAGGTGACAGGACAGGGAGGACAGAAAAATAGAGAAGAAAAAGATCGGAGAGGGGGACAGGAAAAGGCGACCACCGATTTCCCCCGGGTGGGTCAGTCCGGGGGTGCCGTCTATGTGAAGCAGAGGCCAAAGAGGTGTGTTGCCTCAGCCGGGGGGCCTTAAAGGTCCGAACACCCGGCATCGGCTCAACCCCCAGGATCCCCTTTTCCCCAGACACGGCTAAGCCGCGCACGGCTACACGCGGGAGGGTCCAACCCCCATGTGCTCGGGTACGTGGTGTCGCAACTCACCAAACGCCTGCTCACGCAGACGCCCCTGCGGGGGAAGGACAATAGGTATTGCTCAAAGTATTATCAGTAAGGACGGATTTGATGAAACCAGAACGGTGTACGGGTAAGTAGACTTATTGCTTTCGACCTCATAAAAAGATACAACTGCAGAGGTGGTGCGAGAAAGGTGGAAAAAGCGTAAAAGTTCCACAAGTTTCACTAAACTCCGTTTCATATACATCGCAGGCAATGCTACGAAGGCTACGGGTGCTTTAAATGCCCGCATTCAAGACTGAAAACCACGTGTCACATCTGAAGCGAAAAAGATGGGTATGTGTTGTAATCGGGCATAATATTAAGTCGCACACTTTGATAGACGTAAAGACAGATGGGGAGTTGCTGCGGTAAAATTATGAAAGAGTGTTAACAGCACAGTGGCTTGCTTCTTTTATTCGTGTTTGTTTTCAGCGCTGTTTCATTATCAAAAATTTATGTCACGAAACGTGACATAAATTATTACACAGACGGCGCTGCAGATCTGAACCTTTATTTAACTAACGAAGGAGCGGGTGACTCCGAAAGAGCGTCGGAGCGCTCCTTGCGCTCAAGACTAAAACAGTGCGTCACATACTCGAAGCCCAAATGTGCACAAATAATTGACAGTCTGACCTTGCTTTATGCCTACAAGTTGTCGTTTAGTATGTGAAGTGGTTATTCCGTAGAAAGCGTCCTATATTGCAAGATAATACACTACAAAACGCGCATAGCAAGACTTCTGGGACCGCCCTTCATGCTTGCGTAGCATTCGCAGCGTTGCCTACGAAACAGGTAACAAAGTGCATGCGTCGAATAATTTTTCAAAGAAAGCAACGGCGTCAATGCAAGCATTTACTTTGTGAAAAAAAAAAGTTCACCGACGATTACAATACTTCCTAATGAGAGATTTGAGCGCAGCTGTACAACTGTTCGCATTTCGCAATATAATGGCTGGCGCGGACAATACGTCTCGCGCGACACCTTGGAAACGGTGTGAAGTGTGGCGCGACTGCCTCTCTAATCGGGAGATCGTGAGAGGCAGCGCGTGGGCGACGCGCGGGTGCGATTCACAGTAGCCGCCGCAGACAGACCTCCGCTCATGCAGTCGTGGACCCGCTCGCCGCATGACTTATCGTTCGCGTGATCGGTGAAAAGACGAACGCTACTGGCGCCATCTCGCGGTAATCGTCGCCGCAGAGTCCATGTTGTGCGGCAATACGCTTTTCATTTCACGCTTTCGCCATACCCTCCTCCTCCGCTTTCAGCCTTATGTTCCCACTGCACCCTCCTGCTGTGCTTTACTCCTCGCGTTCTCTTCGCTATCGCTGTCTTTTATCCCCCGCGGCGCTACGCGTTCGCTTTTCATCATTCGCTGTACTCGTTCGCTCGGTTACACTTAGGGACGCCGACACCAACGCTTGCCGTAGGAACGGCCGCATTGGAGCGTCGCTCTGAAATGTCGAACCGGCTTTGCTCATTATAAATGAGATTCTTTTTTAGTGAATAAACATATTTCATCGTAGTAAACAAACGTCTTTGATTAACGTCCTCATAATTTTATTGCTACTGCTGCTATATTCTATTGATTGCTAAATATCTTGTGGTAGATTTAGTAAGTATTCTGCAGCGAAGCATCAATTCTGGCAGACGAAATTAGTTTCAGCATTATCCGGAGGACGGCCTTGAATTAAACGCTTATTCCGGCTGTCCGGGCCCAGGAAGGGCCCTAAGGATTTCACGGCATGACTCTCTTGCGTTGAATTCTATGCAGGAAAGAAAAAGAAGCAGAAGTTCAAGTTAGAACAATAGAACCACAGAACTTTGACAACTGTATATTGTTAACCAGGCTTATCACTGCACAATTCGCTTCCACGTTAACAAAGTGAAGTGTAGTAAAGGACAGGTGAGCTTGTCCTTCAGCTTTTAGCCTGTAGGACTCCCAAGAAACTGTGGCAAATATAATTATGAATCTAACATCTGATTGCACTGAGTGGGGCGACTAACGCAGGCCATGCTTTATATGTACGCGCTATTCTTGAGCATGCGTCCGCTAGTGGATAAACACTTGGGAAATAGCGGGTAACATACATGCCACTGCTGCACTTTCCCATTTAACAAGGGGTACCTCCAGCGTCAAATACCTGGTGAAGGTATACTATCAATCCATTTTTACATGCAAAGCATTGCTTTTACGCGAGCCGAGAGGCACATGGCCACCAAATTGTCGCACCACCGCCAAATACTGAGCAAAGTATGTAGGATTTCACGCGATAATAACAAAGCACACACAAACATACGCGCACAGGCAAGCACGACACGCACACGCACACACACACTTTTTTCATAGTGCCGAACACCTGATGCAAAGGCCTATGTAAGATCTGTGAAAAAAATTTAAGAGAACACAAACGTGTAGATACACGTAAAAATTTTTGCCGCAGTCTGCCTACAGAACGTGAGACCACTGGATACTAAAGCAATCACCCCTACACGAGGGCTTTGGAAATATAAGCATTCTATTCTTTCCTTAGCTTCCCTTAGGCAACTGGTCAATAAACCCATGTGTACTACCTGAAAGGGCCCCCTGGTTCCCTTTCTTATCGTTCATTATATAACAAGGGTCTCGAATCCACCAACATTAATGCCTTCAGGTAGCATGGGTGGGTTTATAGACCAGTTGCCTTCACCCAAGAAGTTCACGTACTCGTGACGCCTGCGGCAGAAAGGATGTTCATCCGCCGACAAAGTTTGTGAGTGGTGGCGCTGACAAGCACTCCCAGAGTTAGCTCTAGTAGTAAAAGCATAAATACCCCCAAAACTGGTTGGGAAAACGGCGCCGCGATAGCTCAATGGTAAGAGCATCGCATGCGTAATGCGAAGACGTGGGATCGTTCCCCACCTGCGCCAAGTTGTTTTTGCATCCACTTTAATTTCCATATATTTATTACTTCTTTAATGCAATTAGTAAGTACAAGTAATTTCCCCTATGTTGATATTGCTGTATTTGTTTGTTGGCTTCTTCACACACACACACGCACGCACGCACACACACACACACACACACACACACACACACACACACACACACACACACACATATATCTATATATTATTTTTATTGCTCAGGTTCAGAACGTTAACCGTGATCCTTGAGCTTTCTAAAATTTTATGTTCGAAATTTTCACTAAATACAATGCCTAATTGAAAGGCATGATGTCTGCACCCAATGTTGTAACTTTTTTCGTTAAATGTAGCAAACATTATCAAGTATTGCCTCAGTGGACGCTAAGTAATATCCGTGCCACACGGGCCAAGTAAAGTGCACTTTGGTCGAGTGCACTTCAGCGCGCTGAGTGTGACTTTGGCGGCGCGCTGCTCCACGAGAAAGAAAAGTGTTCTTTCAAATTGATGGCCATGGCCATCGGGAGTCATACGGCAACGCATATGTTTGTTAATATAAAAATGTGTGCACGAAAACAGTTCATTATTGTTAGAAACAACATTTACAATCCACCTTTACAAGCGCCGGCAACGACGGCAACTTGACCAGTAACAGTCAAAACGACTCGATCCGCCAAACAACTGCGCAGTCATTACCCGGCGTGGTCGTGAACAGCCCGAGAGCGAGAGTAAGTTTTTGCTGTTTTTTTTTTGCGGTGTGGCCCATTTTATTATCTTGTAACGTTAGCAATTTAAAACAATGTTATTAAAAATTACTCCTGACTCTTCTTTCAATAATACTTCACTTATTTTTTCCTCATTGGTAACGAGGCTACACACTTCGCGGTGTTCGCCGAACACACTCGCCGGCGAGCGCACTCTACAGTAAGTGCCACTAAGCGTTTCCGTCTAGCGGCCTGCGAATGACACTAGCCGCGAAGTGCACTCGCTCTAAGTGCACTTTACTTTGCCCATGTGGCATGGGTATAAAACGATTTTCTTGTTCTTATATATTTATATAGGAGCTTCCGAGGTAAGGCTTCCACCTAAGTGTCTTTTGGCTTTGTACGCTGCTCCGGGTATACAATGGGAAGCGTATGCGATTTAAGTTCGTCAGGCGGTTTGCTCGAAGATTATTACACAACGCAATGCATAACATGTATAGTTAATGAAAGCCAGCTATGCACGAAGAACAGACACTTACTCGTACACCTGCTCATGCACTGCACACATGTTGGAAACCTGTTAGCAGTACTTGAGCATTGGCCGAGGGGAAGTTGCTGGCAGGTGTCCAGTGAAGAATTAAAATACCATCTGGAACCCCAGTAGCACTGTCGAGGGTTTGGGTCTTGGCTGCAGACGATTTTCCGCCTATGTGTTGCTGTGAATGGCGCAGAAACAAGTAGTGATGGCATGAAAAATTACAGAAGAGAAATTATAATACAATACAATTTTGTTACTTCCTACAAGTACTCGTTGCTCTCTGAAAGGTGCACGAGCATTGCGGCGCAATAACTAATACAGGAAGCCGGCCTAGTCACAACTTGTACACCTGAAGATTTCAAGCGCCTAAAAAAATAATAAGCATCCCCGTAGAAGCACTGAGAAAGGGCCACAGACCGGAATGACGCTGATCTGTTGACATGCAAAGCGGGTTGAGTGTTCTTCCTGTGTTACCCTTATTTTTCCCTCTTTGCTTATCGCGGATTTTTTTTTTTTTTTTGCTTGTAGAACTGGAAATGCATACGATCGCGAAGTAAGCAACTTGCTTTGACGATTGTTTTTGGTTAAGACATATTACAAAATCACATGTCGTTAAAGCTAATGCATTAAGTAATAGCATTGGCGTAGTTGATTCTGTGCACCTTTAAAAACAATGGCAGTCCTCTGTCGCACCGAACGCGTGAGTGAGCCGAAAACAACAGTCGACTTGCAACTTTAGTCAGAACGATCGCTAATTCACAGTCGTATAAGCGTACTCGGTAAGTATCTTTTGAATACAGAGATTAAAATAAAGTTTTCAGTGCGGTAATAGGGAAACTTAATTTCAGGTCGTTCACTCCCCTGCAGGCGACGTCAACTGTGCTGTGACGTTGACAACCAGTTGTCCTTATTGTGCTCGGATGATGACTTCTCCAGAGATGATGCACCATCTTTGGAATGGCGTCGATGATATCGCTGTGAACGACAATGTAGTGGGCAAGTAGGTTTTGGTAGTGGGGTTCCCTTGCCACAAAATCGTCACTCGTCAAAGGGCAAGCGTGCTTGGGAGGACGTGAACCCAATAAATCACATCCACACCCTTTTTGTGCGCACGAGGACACATTTGTCAAAGAACAACGGTGTGCAGTGCAACGTCATTGGGTCAATAATCCCCGCCGTCTCACACAAAATCTTTGGAATGTGTGCGCCGGCGGGGGATTTCTTTCATGAAGCAGCAGCAGCAAATTATTCGCTGGCCACATCGAACAACGGGGAACAATTTTGACGCCTATTTTCCTGGTGAAATTAACAAACCTAGTTCGTTTGGCCGCGAAAATAAATGTTTTTTTATATACTTACGTAGGCATGTAGCCTGGCACGCTTCTTCAGTAGGGAATTGATTCTCGTTCCCGCCGCAACCTCCATAGATGAAAATTTTGCAAGACCTTGATCGGACATCGTAAAACCACCTTGGTATGCGTGCTCTGCAGACGCCAGTTTCTGGCAGTTGCTGACACGCATTCGGTCTTCCCATTTGGGCTGAAACAAATATGAAGTCATTTCTGTGACCCTGAAATGGCCGACATCCGTGAAGCGGGCTTGTTATTTATGACAGTTAAAGGTAGATCTGTGTACAGAGTGGTTCTCCGAATACTGGTTCTTGCTAATGAGCACGTGCAATGTACAATACAAGATTATAAATGTAAAATGTGAAGCAATATTACGTCTCCTCATCTGGGTTCAGTCTTTAAGGTAGAAAAATTTGCAAGTCGAAATCTTAATACAAAATATCTGGCAGAAATTAACGTAAATTTCACCGAAATGTACACTCGAAGACTACAACATCAACACATTCACAAACGGTTCGTGCGATCATTTGAGCCGGCTATCTTGTCTCCACAGAAAAGCAAATGTCACGTTACAGAAGTTGAAATTTAGGAAATCGTAATGGGAAATAAATATTGTAAAAGTTGGCGCCACTTTACTTCAAAGTGTCATTTTGACAATGGGAGTTTCTTTGCGCTCAGTTGTCGCAAGGGGAGATTTCAGTGAGTAGAAAGAGAACTTAAACGCAAGAATTTGATAGTATCGTATTATTTAGGTTTTGTTAGCTTAATAACAAACAAAAGGATAAACATTTGATACTGCCCTAAATTAGGAAGAGTCGTAGCACCCCTTGCCACTAATATTAAGTTTCCTATAAATACAACTTACGACTCAACTCAGCTATATTCATTTAGCATACCACTGAGCAGACTTTAGTCGAATAGAAATGGTGGCAGTATCACAGAATCCTCTGTCAGCCTCCTGATAACATTGCATCATGCGAAATGTTCGGCATATTTGGCTTCCCTTCGTTGTTAAATAAGTAACGCGTGTTCAGACTTGCTCTTTTGAAAGATTAATAAAGCTTTTCATGAGGCTGTAGACAGCATTATATTGAGAGTCCAAAGCAGGAGACAGTGTACTCTTAAAACCCTGTGCAGGAGTGTTTTCTTTACTGCAATTTATCAAACATACGAGCCAATGTCAATACCTCAACGGAAACTACGATTTTAGGTACACCCGAATTTATCACCGCTGCGATTGCATAATGACAGGCAAACGTATACGTAGAGCTGTGAATTCTATCAAGCTAATACAACTTTGTCTGCGCACACAAGAGGCAGGTTTCTACGTTGATATTTAATTCCGCCGCATTACCAATTTGCAACAACATGCAAAATCTGGAGCCATATAACGGACTGGCAAATAAATACAGCTATGTATGTATTGTGTAATCACAGCAAAAAATATTTCGCAGTCATCTAAGCAGTAGGAAGAAGCTTCGGTAATGTCTGACGGATTATCGTACATTTTCAAATGCACTGCAGTGCGAGGAGCAGTATTATTGGGTAATAGGTAAACAAAAAAACGTAAATTAAAATGTTTTTTTTAATTGTTGCTTTGTTGATAAATGTATCAAATATAGCGAGTAGTCTAAGGGTTACCAGAAAATATAGAACTTCGTCCCCCCCCCCCCCCAAAAAAAAAACTGTCAGTACTAGCCGTCAAAGTGCGAAACAGAAAAGGGTAAGTGCAATAAGTTTCTTAAGATGTGACCTCCGTGGCCTGGGAAGTGTATTTGGAGTCCAGCACATGTTTTGTGGCGGCGGAGCTAGATGACACCACCTGTTCTTAGAGAAGCGTGACAGAGGAATCCCGCTACACTTCACGCCTCATAAATAACTTGTGTCGGTGGTGGCAATGCCTGGTTTCGCTATATTAACGCGACAGCGTTAAGGGCCCGTGTCGCAAAGAATTCGGCGTCGGCGTCAGTGTTGGCGTCAGCGTAAGCATCGGCATCGTAAGCAATTTTTGTTAATTAGCTGATTATTCATTTAATTGTTTTGTGCGAGTAATGTCCGCCTCTTCGAGTAGACCAGCTCATGAACTAGAATTGTGCTATCTGCCACAGGCAACCTTTAATTTTTTTTTAAATGGCTCACTGAAACACCCTGTATACCCCAGCTTTGCGTTCGCCACAAAATGGCTTCAGGTGACAAAAAAAGCATGGTGACTCACTCTGCTCATATTCGCGTAATGCGTAGGTAAATTGAAGTGTACCGAAGTTCTCGTATGTGCCGCCCATATAAGAACGCCACTAGGCCAGCAGTGGTGCACCTGCGCTCATTCTCACTTTGAGAACACCTTTGTGACTGAACCAGCATGGCTGGCATGATCCGACATTCAAGACAATATCTGCTATAAACGACATGAAAAAGTAAGGCGACATCTGAAATAAATGCTCAGAACAGAGCGCAAGAACACGCACAGACATGGATCTTTTCGTACAAGAGTTATAGTTGTGGATAGGGCCCCAAAACACGCAGCCATGCATTTTTTCACAAACAAGTGCAGCTATCAGACGGACATTGGTTGTCTATAACGTTCTTTAGTTTTTTTCTTTTCCTGTTTAAAATCTGCCCAGGTGTGGCTGGCAACTCTTAGGAATGCCAACGTTTCTACAAAATTTGTTTATATAAAGAATGCGGCGGGATAAGACAGGAGAAAAAGGGCAACACAAAAGGCCAAAGGCCAATGTACACTTTGCTTAGTGAAGTCCGGCAGCGGAAGAAAACTTTGCACGGCGTTGGTGCAATGGCCGTTTAGATAATATACTTATTTTTATCGTACAAATACAGTCGTTAAGCAGCTTCCAACTATTAAGCAATTTTCGTTATAAACCACTCATCCACATCTGCGTTGCATTAGATAATGGTGCATTAAAGCTGAGAGCTGCCTTTTGATTACAATGATTAACAGTCGCAGGCATCTACCGGGTGTCTTTTATTAATTATAGTGGGCTAAAAAAACGCTTAAGCTTGCACTTGGCCACGCAACGCTTGAAACAGCGAAGCTAGGCGATCGTAGCCCAGCATTTTCCGAAAGTGCACGCGGACTTTTCATCTTATCAGTCATGATGATGACAATTTCTTTTCGTGCGTCTCGGACGTACGGCCGTCACTGCGCGCTGCATAGCGCAGCTTGCAACACCGACACCGCGTTCCACCGTGTTGCAATGCCGACAACGCGTTCCAGCAGACTCACTCCATGAATGCGTCTTTCTCTCTCTCTCTTTCGCTCTCATTTTGTTTATCTCTCTCCTGAGCACAGCGCGCAGAACCTCTCCTGCACCTCGCAGAGCACGAGCGTACGAGCGCGCCAGCTGTGGAAGAAGACGACGACGCTCGAACGCAATCATATGGTTCGCATAAATGCATGTTCTGCAAGCGTGGCTGTATAGCCTAGTGGTTATATGACGCTCGGCCTTGGGACCACGGCTATACGCGGGTTCTAATCGTGCCTCGGCAAGGAAGTTTATTTCTTTTTTTTTCTTGATAGTTTCCTGATACGAACCACAAACCACAAATTACGGCTGGCCTAAACAGCTTCGCCGTTAAAAAATCCCTTGTGGCTGATAGAATAATTCTAGTCATTCACCTGGATTGCATGGGGGAGGGAGGGACCTTGTGTGCACAACTAAGTGAAGGAAACACTGATGTACTTGCATGAATTACTTTACAGCATACAATAAAATAACGAAATGTATCCCGGCGAGTTTGGAAGGCGCACCATCTTGGCAGAAAACTTCATGACGACCCCAGTTTTGAGATATTTATTCTCAAATTGTGCAATGAAATACATCGACGTTCCATTTAGTTCTGCGATTCTAGGCGTAAAATGGGGATTTGGTAAAAAAAAAAAGTGCGTGGAGATATAGTGCATTTTTACCGCGAGTTCCACAGGTCATATCTAAAACCCGTGGGATCCTTAGAAGCCGTTCCAACTGGATATTCCTTGCAAACTCAAGGGCTACAATTCGTAAATTGCAATAAGTGCCGTAAAGTAATGAATGAAAGAAGTTAAGTAGTGCATACTTGTAAACTATTTCATTATGCATCTCTGTATATCCTGCAAGAATAAATATTTCAAAACTTACGTAGACATGTCGCTTCGCACTCTTGTTGCGTGTCGAATCGATTCTGGTTGCCGCCGCAACCGCCATAGATGAATACTTCACAGGACCCCGTTAGAGGATTATGAAACCAGGATGGTATATATGCTCGGCAGAGGCCAGGGTCGCGCGGCTGCTGGCAAATGGTCGGTCTTGGCCTTTGAGCTGAAAAATGAAGCCACGTTAACAAGACGGCGAGAATGGTGGCATCTGTTAGCTCCTTCGTATGATTTAGTACCATTGGGAGTTATCTTTTGTGCACACTGATCATTAGAATATTTGTTGGTTTAATTACGAGAACTATTTCTGAGGTCTTGTCAGTGGGCCCTATGAGATGTTCGGCTTACAACATGACCAACAGATTGCCAAAAAAGAGTAGCCGTGATTGATTTGGTTTCTCTGGGTGGTTGCTGGAACGGTAGAAAATTCTATTAAGTTCGAAGATGAATACTTTGGCAATGCAAATAATCATTTTTAATAGCTATTGTCGCTTCGGTCTGGTTTAGGACCACATTGGCCTAATTTCTAGTAACTGGGCACGTTCTCGAGAAGCAAATGATGGTGCAGGTTATTTTGCTCTCTCAACTCACAGACAACACAGGCACCGAAGGATACATCGCTGCTTTTTTCGAGATGGGTTGTCCACTTCAGAGCTCCTGAGCCTAAATCGGAATATTCTCAGCTGGAATTTCCTGGGTGATGATGGCCAGTAAGTTACTCACATAGAACTGAGCGTAATACGAGTATCTTGTTCAGAAGGTAGTACCAGCGAATAATAGTCAACACTCTTATCGAAAATTAAACAAAGTGTACCAAAGAGAAGCATGCAATCACTGTAGGACGAAGGTGATCCGGGCTGCTATAGGCTTCGCGCTCTCCGTACCACTTCGCCATGGCACCTAGTCACACGGCTCACTACTGAAATTCGTGGGTTTGTATTGCGGAGGAATACGATAGCAGTTATGTCATAAAAGGGAGCGTTCTGCTACTAGATTTTTTAAATGTGGGTTAACATTTTAATAAGCAACCGTCGGAACAGAAATGGTCACAGGTTATGTGTCACTGGGTAAGTAAGTGCCACGCTTGAATTAACCTCCTTCACTCGAACTTTGTTGCTTGGTGCGTGCTATTGGACATGTGTCATCGTTCAATGAACTTGTATTACGCTACCTTGGGTTACTGTATATGTGATGCTGGGTATGTGCAGCTGTTCAATGAACCGATTTCACACCAAATTGGGCAACTTTGTTGTGCCACAGGGTGTGTGTCGCTCTTCAGTGAACGTTTTTGGTGGCAACTTAGGACACTGAGCATATGTTAGTGGGTATGAGCAGCTCTTCGATGACGAAAAAATCAATAAACGTTTCTCCGATGATGTGCGCAAGATTCTTAATGCGTTAGCATTCTTAGTGTACTTCACGAACTTTTATGAACTTCACGAAGTATTTATGTTTGTATATATGCTTGCATCTATGTATGTTTGTACTGTAAACATTTTCGCGCCTTCGTGGGTCAATGGGTAGTCCGTGGTCGAATGGGTAGCGTATCAGCCAGCCGTTCATCAGGAACATGGTTCGAAACCAAACATTTGAACAACTTAGGTGAGTATGTGGGTCTGTGGCAATATATGCCAATCTGCAACGAACTTCTCTCGCGCCGACACCGTTCACTGTAGATGCAGGACTGGGTGTTTAGCGTTTTCGGAAATCTCTGTGGGAAGAAGCTCCCTGACGCCGACATGGAGCACTGGCTATGTCGCACTCTGTATGTGCTGGTATTCAATGAACCTCTTTGATGCCAACTGCGGTCCCTGGGTGTGTGCCACTGACCAGCAACGCGCGCACTTCTCGGCAGTGCCACTAGATGGCGAAGCGTGTCCCGAAAGAGGAACAAGAGAGGAGCCTGGTTGGCACATGATGCGCTTCTCAGCGTTCGCACGCACCGGCGTGCCATGCATCTTGGATGCCGCATGCACGCTTTGCGGTGGCCTAACTAGATGGCGCCGTGTGCTCTGTATATAAAACTTGTTTTGATGGTGGCCAAATGTTGTGTCGCTATATTTACTCGATGCGAAGCGAATTACTGTCGATAGTCACCATGAGATCGGCTTTACCAAATTTTCGTTACAGTAAATACTTGTGAATTTCTACGACATTTTGAGGAAATGTGAAGGTTATTGTTGCTCCAAGATATAGTGGTCTAGTTTCACCGTGTCTCGGAGACATTCAACACACAATGGTTGCTGAAGAAAATTCTGACGTAATTGCACAGCTTTTCGGGGGGATTAGGAACACAATTGCACCTCCAAAAATGGTGGCGTAGATTCATGGCTTTGCACACGATATATCTAGTGTATTGTCCCTCCATAAAATTGTCGCCGTTTCACGAGGTTTTGGAAGCAATCCGCGCCGCATTCTCAAATAAAGGTGTCGTTTCACAGCACTCATGGGGAATTTGCACACAATAATTTGCTGCTCAAAAAACTGCTGGCGCAGCCAGACCTTTCTCGGCGCGGCTATTTTAGGCAGAAAAAAGGGTACGAGTTCGGACTGTTTTTTTTTTTCTTTTGTCTTTTACAAATAGAAAAACCATGTGCCAATGCTTGACTTTACTCTGAGGTGTCACTATGATGCGTGGGGCATGTTACGTGTGGCACTATTTGTAGGCCTTGTGTTAACCGTGGCAGTGTTCTTTAATTGACTTTTGCATTATGAATAATCTCTTTTCGAATATAGGTTGCAGTGAACTTTGTTTAAGCAGCAGGGCGTAGGCTGCTGACCAATCTATCGGCGCATTGCTCACAGAAAATGCTATCAAATGATAAATTCCCACGTGGCTCAGTCCTGCTTGCTCACGCAGTCACGTGCTTACTTCATGGAGGTTCCAACGGGCAAGCTCTCATTAACATGGCTGAAGGGCAGTCGCAGAATCGGCATAGTTACCGTCAACTCCAAGGCGTTCGTACATTGACTACGCACCAGATGGGAGAGGTTTGCTCGCTGGGCCTCGCCCGATTATTGCACTTGCATTTATCGGCGAAAAATCAGCAAAATAAAAATTAACCTTTGTGACCGCAAACGCAATTCCACAATCGGTAAGTACCTCAGCGAGGAAGGCAATTTTAGCCCTTGTTGAAAACTTGACGCTTTATATTACTGCCAAACGGACGGGCGGAAATATTGGCCATCTATTTTATTCCAGCCATAGAAGGCTGGACTCGGCTAGGACGGCCCCTTTTCATGACGCGCGCGGTGTGTCACACGCAGTCAACGGCACAAATATCTGATCCTGTGCGTCGTGGGAATCCCACTTCGGGAAGTCAAATGTAGAGTCGAGGTGGTGAAAATGCTGTATCGTCTCATGGGTAGAAATAGTTTAAAGGAACACCTTTTTGGCTGCGAGAAAACTCAGAGGAAGCGGGTGTAGCATTGCCGTAATACGCGAAGATGTGTGCCCACCATGTGTAAAAAGTTTTGTTTTCAGGAGGCAGGTGTCTCGCTTTAAAATGGCGAGGGGCAACGAAATAGGTTCCTAATATTTCCAAGATATATACAAGTCTCGCATAGGCATTTTTGGTGGCCAAACTCCACGACCATATCAAAAGCATTTGCCTATCAGCGCTCGTGCGCATCGTTTGGCGAATGGTACAGATCTACACATGAACCTTAGGTTGTCATTTGGTCGGTTAGTTTTGTAATGCTTGCAATGTACTACCTACCAAAAAAAGTTTACGGACCAAGTGATCTGACAAAAAGCTGAATATCTCCGCAGCCGAAAAATGCAGCCTGGCATTCCCATTTCCAGAATATACTGGTGTTTGCAAACCACATTTTGATGTACGGTTTTACTGGATACTTTTGAAGGCTGCTGTGATATTTAGCGTTTTCTGAGATCACGTGGTCCGCAAACTTTTTTTGTTCGGTAGTACACTCCAAAAAGCTGATAAATAGGCTGATGATAGCAAGCTAATAACAAAAGCAGGGATGCTAATAGGTAGATGCTGGAGTGGCGCCAGATGCGGGAACTCTGCAATTTCTACCCAGGCCAATGTCATCTAAGAGAGAGTGTTTTATGGTGAACTCAATTTTGGGCTGGATTTAGAAGCGCCTAAAGATAGTCTCTCTAGTTATTCGATAAATTGTTTTGATCATGTATGTGGA
The DNA here is from genome assembly GCF_013339745.2 of Dermacentor silvarum. NCBI lineage: Eukaryota > Metazoa > Arthropoda > Arachnida > Ixodida > Ixodidae > Dermacentor > Dermacentor silvarum. The sequence continues at coordinate 35,747,052 of NC_051160.1, forward strand.
TGGCACCGTGCCGTATGCTTGGCTGATAGCCGTCGTAGAATGTTGTATCTGCGCTGCTATCACACAAAGTGCCGCTATCACACAGCAGGCACTTTTCGGATAGTACTCGTTTGATGGAACTTCGTTCATAGGCTATCAAGCCAAGTGCATAGGTTTAAGGGGAATGTAATTGTTCCTTTCAATACTTCAGAAAAGTCACTGTGTGCAAGCAGTGAAAACTTTCCTTACACAGCGCAAGAAGTCGTTCGCTTCGGTCATGCCTATATTTAGGCCACGAAATTACCTCTGTTTGTTACTCGGACGTGTTTTGTAAGTGCGTATATGTGCAGGGTAGGTATTCTAGCAATTGCCCTCATAGCCACGCGAAAAAGTGTGTTCGTCTCACTGTAATTTCAACTTATTGCGGTTTGCGGGACACAATGCAAGACAAAAAAAAAAAAATTGATGAGCCATTCTACTCGGGGAAGGTGAACGACAGCGAAGGTATTTAGCGCATGACATAGAAGTGACACAATTTTAAACAATGGTACGAACATATTGCCCTGATCGGTGTTCATTGGTACGATTAGTACGCACACACATCACCTCTGTTATTAAATCTGTCCATCACGTAAGACGGACATAACCCCTTAACTAATGGCTCGTACCCCCACAAACGTGGCCTCCCCATTACGATACAAGAGAAATTCTACGCTATAATGAGGAGCTGCAACCGAGCCACCTGTGGAAGAAGATGTCGACGACGAACGCGCGAGCAGTAACACGAGCGCGTTCACGCGGTTGCGTCAAAGACGCCAACCCTTTCCTCTTGGTAGCCTCATCAGGCGCACAATACGTCACGCACTACGTCATACATTCACAGAGACACATTTTTTCAGACACAGGTGGCCGTTAAACCGAGATCCGACACGAGCAGCGATATGAGTTTGCTTGCTGTCTCTCTCACTCTCAATTTTTAGGGTAGAGCTTTCAGGGAGAGTTTTCTCGCGCGGACGGCATAATATCCCGGATCCTAGCCACAGACATCTTCGTTGTAAAAGCTTTGAAACGCACTCCAGGGAGAGCGCGAGAAAATAAGCGGTAAAGTCCGTAGTCACGTTTAGCCACAAATCTTGCTTTTCCACCGTGGCGGTAAAGCTATAAAAATATACTCTACTCCTTATACACAAGCGGTACGCCGACCACGCACATATTTATACTGACGGACCAGTCACTCTTCAGTGATCCTCTGGTGCAGTGGCTTTCCCAGTGAGAGCCAGCACCACCAATTTCAAGACGTGTCAACCCCGACTTTGACAGCTGCAGAACTTGCAGCTCTTCGCGCTGCACTTCGTCTTGTCAGCCAGGGACAACCTCGAATATTGCCATTATTTAGTGACTCGAAGGCATCACTGCAGCCTTCGCTATCAGCCCTGTGGCGCAGACCACTTGAGATTAGAGAACTAATTTATACCTTGGCTGGGAAACAGTACCACGTAACATTTCAGTGACTGCCAGGTCGCGGCGGCTTTATAGGTGAAGAATACGCTTATCAGGCCCCCCCTGCTCGGTAAGTATTTCAAGGCAGCAAATACAATCTTATACCGTTATCGAGGACACATGCCGTTAGAAAACTGCGAATGCTCACATGGGATATTATGTGGTCCATGTGGAACACCTGAATTTAACTATGCAATCAGCTGCACTATCTGTACTCTTCTCTCCGCATTCGCATCCTAGCTGACCTCTGCCAACTCGAGGCTACCCTGATTGGTCAAATATGGCTGGGAGTGCGTCTTACGAAGTCCTTTCTCTCCGAATCGGATGGGCCGACGACGCCTCGCGTGATGATTGTGGTAGCGAGGAGAGTGTTCAACACGATCTCTGTGACTGTCTACGTTACAAATTCAGGAGATGATCACTCGTAATCGCGATATCGTGCTTTGATCAAATACCTTTAACCGAAGAAATCATCTTAAAATGCCGACATTTCAGGCAATCGCCGCGGAGGACCACGAGAACGCTGTTGCAGTATTTAAAGTCAATAGAATTAGACAAGCGCCTGTAGCCTGAACTGATGTTTATACTGCTACCTGTGCCACCGTGCTGTGCGGTGAGAGTGACCGACTGTGATTGTGCAGCTGTACTCCTTTTTTTTTCTCTCTTTCTACTTTTGTATCACTTTGCCTCCCCCTCCACTCTGCGTAGGGCAGCAAACCGTATCGTCCGCTCTGGTTAACCTCACTAATTTTCCCTTTTCCTCTTTCTTCTCTCTCTCTCTCTCTCTCTCTATATATATATATATATATATATATATATGACAAAGCAATCTCAAGTAAAACGGAAAGCATAACAATAATGGCAGTTCTATACTCCATCACCTTTTGTAGTTAGTCAAGGCTCAGGCCATATTTGCGAAGGTAACTGCTTTGTTGCGCAAAGTGAGACATTGCAATTGCCAACACGTATGTATTTGTCGTTTATCTGAAGGGATAACGTTTTGAAACTCCTGTAGATAGTATCAGAATTAAGAGCAGTGACTAGTCTTGAGTGGTGACTATACAAAATTCAGCAAATCGAGTATGTGAGCCTTACGTTGTAATAAATGCATTGCCTCCGTAATAACGTTTGGTGCACGATTCCTATTTCCATCGCTCCTGTTAACCTAAGCCCGTAAAACCTAATTTATCTCATGTATTCCATGTATATATGAAATCAATACTCATATCAATGATCTACCTCAGGGTTGTGTTCGCCACATAGCAGTTTCAAATGAGGAAAGAAAAAACACTGACTCACACCGGCCATTCTTGCGTAATGTGTCCATGCCTAAAATAAGTGTGCTGAAGTTTTCCTATGTGGCGCCCATATAAATATGCACTTGTGCCGGCAATGGTACACCCGGAGGTATTCTGTGAGTGTCCACCTAGTGGAAATGTCCATTTTGTCTGCTGCTGCAGTGTTGATTGGCTGAGGGCGCCTGTCTCCATCTCACGCGCACCCCTGCCCACACATCTGGCAACACATCTCGCAACCAACAACACATGTGGCATGACCCGGCATTTAGGACAATATATGCCACTGCCTCATATACAAATGGCGAGAAAAGTTGGGCAACTTCTGAGTGAAATACTCGGAACAGAATGCAAGAACCCGCAAAGACATGCACCATTGTCGTACATGAATAAAAATAAATACCAGATAGCGCCGCAAAAACACGCAGCAATCAAATTTTTCGACGACGATTGGAGCTATAAGACGCATATTGGTATTTCGTAATGTTCACTTTTTCTTTGTAGTGTTTACCTTCCTAGCCAGGTGCGATCGGCGACAGCTGGAAACACCAGCGTCTCCATAAAACTTGTTTATTTACAGAAAGCGGCGGGATACAAGAGAAAAGAAAAGGTAACACAAGGGGCGAAAGGGCAGCATAAATTCCTTAGCAGAGTGCGGTAACAAATAAATTTGAACACGGGGCTGTGCAATGGTCGTTCACATAATATATTCTTTTGATCAGCAAAACAGACAGTCATTCAGGAGCTTTCAACAATTAGGTAATTTTGAAAATAATCCTGTCAACCGCACCTTCATTGCATTATACAATATTGCGTTAGGACCTGACAGCTGGTTTGTGATTACAAAGATTGACAGTCCGAGGCATCTACCGGGTGTTTTTTAGACCACGGAGAGTAAAAAAAAAAGAACTGTAGATAATAGCATCATTCTAGTCATTCAGCTGGACTACTGAGACAGACGGACATTGCTTGCAAGACTAAATAAAGAACACTAATAAAATATAATTACTCTACAGCACACACTGGAATTAACGAATCGTAGCTGATGAGGATCCGATGAGCATCTTATGAGGGGTATCCACTTCGAAGAAAAATTCACAATGACACTAGTTTTGAGATATTTATTCCCGAAATGTGCAATAAAATTCCTGGACATTCCATTTCCCTTGGTGCTTGAATGCGTAATACAGCGTTTTGTTAAAAATGTTTTAGAATATGTACCGAATTATATCAATAAAGAAGAATGAAAGTAAAGCAAGTTCAGTAATAGTGCATTTTACAAATTCCACAGCGCGTATCTGGAAACCCGCGTGATCCTTAGAAGTCGTTCCAACTGGATGCGTCTAGCAAACTGAACGGCTAGAATTCGTAAATTGCAATATGTGCCGTAACACAATAAATTAGGAAAGTTGAATACAGCATTTTTGTAAACTATTTAAACATGGGTTGCAGTATATCATATATGTCCGCTGCTTCCGCTATTTCAGCTCAAGGACTACAATTAGGATATCTACCACAGGAGATTAAAAAAAAATCAGTATTTTCTGAAAAAAAAGTCCGTCGATGGCTTTGTGATTTCATTGGTTAAGCGATCCCCGCTCGCTCAAGCATGCGGTTCTGAAGAATAGTTGACTTTCATGATTACTGAAGTGACTGTTGCACATTTTAGAGCATTGTTACATGAATTGGCTACGTAAGTTCCCGTTGACAATTATGTAATAAAAGAGAAGTATGCGAACGAATAAGGTACCACGAACAATATTGTGTGTTGCCTTGGCCTTAATAACAAGGATAACTGATTATCGCGCAGAAATTCTGTCGCGATAACTTACGTTGACATCTCGCTTCGCACATTTCTTTGGTGTCGAATCGATTCTGGTTCCCGCCGCAACCGCCATAGATGAATACGTCACAAGAACCCGTTTGAGGATTATAAAACCAGGACGGTATACGTGCTCGGCAGAGGCCAGTTTCGGGTGGTTGCTGGCAAATGTGCGGTCTTCGCACTTGAGCTGAAAAGTGATGAACCCACGTTAACAAGACTTCGCGAATGAAGCCACCTGATAGCTCCTTCTTATGATTTATATATAGGACTATTGGGAGTGATCTTTTGTGCACACTAAACATTATAATATTTGCCTGTTTAAGTAAGAGAAGTATTTCTGAGATCTTGTCAGTGGGTCCTATGAGATTTTTGTCTCAAAACGCGAACAGACAGCAAGTAATAGTAGCCATGATTGTATTGGTTTTCCGCGGCTAGATAGTTGCTGGAACGGTAGGAAATTCAGAAAAGTCGAATGAGGAATACTGTGGCATTCCAAATAATCGTATTTCAATAGCTAATATGACTGCGACCTGGTTTAGGCATCGATTACTTCATGTCGCAGGAGTTCCTGCATCTGCATGCCGAATGTGTTTCTTGTAGCTGGAAAAGCTTGCTGGTTTGAGGCGGTGTAATAGCGGATGACTCTGTTTTGTTATTAGAGAGTTTTAAAGGGTCCCAATGTATTGGTGCTGTGCCCCGATGAAATAGAATTGGTGCGATTACGCATGCGTCAAATGCTAGTGAGGCTTCTGCTTTGCGTCGAGCATGCTATTTTTCAGACATATCTTGATACCCCACACTCGTCTCAAATGTTTTGCGCCAACAAACGTGGCGGCACCCGCGAAGCGACGGCTCTCGTCTAGGACCACACTGGCCTAAATATTGAGCAACTGGGCACGCTCTGAAGAAACAAATGCTGGTGTAGGTTGTTTTTACCTTCTCATCTCGCAGACTACAGAGGCAATGAAGGATAAATCGCCACTGTTTTCGAGATGAACGCTTTAGCCATACCCTCCTCCGCTTTCCGCCTCATGGTTCCGCTGCACCCTCCTCCTCCTCCGCTTTCCTCCTCGCACTTTCTTCGCTCTCGTCGTCTTTCATTGCCTGTTCGCTATCATCTTTCGCTGCGCTCAATTGCTCGGTTACGAGGTATGACGCCGACGCTCACCGCAGCAACGGGAGACTAAGTTCTATGCTATAAAACTACGTCACTGCAATGACCACTCGTGATGTAATGAGGACAGACTATTTTTAAGAAGCTTGCAGTAGAACAGTGAATCAGGCAGGGGATGTGGCAGTAGATTCAAACTATTACCTATTATTATGCTTGAGGCACATCACCGTACGAAAAATACGGTAGTATAGAGTCATTCAAATATGAATTCATTTGAATTTTGCAATTTGCAGGAAACAATAACGCCCTTATTGATGCCATAGTCGGCACTACAGAATCCGGAATGCAAGCAAACATGCGATGTTTGACTGTCATTTGCACAAATTTCTTTTCTATATTACAATTTCTTAAATTCTCTACATTTTAACACTGCATAAGCAGGAAAGACGAGTAAAGGCATTACTTAACATGCGATTACCAACCATAGATAGCGATAGGCTATCGGGCACCTAGAGTTGTGCAGTAGTGTCAGCCTCATATGGTTTTGCCAGTGCCAGCATGAAGGAGGTGCCTATGTAAACGCATTCGTCTGCTGGATTGACAATTACCAACACCATATCTAATCGCACACAATTAATAATGCGACGTGTAACTTATAATGTAGTGTAATATATATGAAAACCGAAATTCTGCACTGAACTGTAGAAGTACCCGGAGCACCGATGTAGCCAAAGTTTGCCGTATAGGTAAGCACGAAATGGAAGCTCCACACATAGAGACATGAAGATTTATGGGCCTAATAAGGCGCATGGCGTTTGAACAGGTATGCGCTGAGCTGACGTTTCATTTTTTTTATCACTGACTGTGTTGTGAAATTACTCCTTCCCGCCTTAAATTTGAGGTACGTTTCTTTTGACAAAGCAATGCAGCTCTCAGAGACTCTGGAATGGCAAACAGTGTTATCACTCTCAAAAGTTTCTTAACTAGTGAAAGACGGCCACCTACCATGCACAGAAACCACGCAGAAGATAAGGACAAACACGTTACTAAGAAATTTCATGGTTTTCTCATTGAATCACCCTAGGTGAGCGGAACCTTGGAAGTCTTGCGGACATGAGCTACTTTGTATGGCCTTATATGAGGGAACTTTTCTGTAAAATATATTTCTACCCTTGATTTCGCAACCTTCCTTTTCGTACAGTCGAAAACACGTTAGTTCACTTACAATGGTTCTGCATGTGTTTGTGAATTGAAGGCAATGTGGACACAATTGCTGCTTTGTGAACAACTGCAGCTGCTACACAGCTTTACAGGCATGCGTGTTGCATGTGTCCCCAAGTACATTTTCTTTAAAGCTACGCTGTCTTTGCATCTTCCTCCCACTTTTGGGGTGCAGGCTGCTGGCTGTCTTGCAATATTGCCGGGTGCCAGGTGTAGTGGCAACCAGTACTGGTTATAGTGCGATGCAAGGCGGCCCCAGGGGGCTGGTGATATAAGCAAGTACGGCCATGAACTCGCCCGATATCAACTCGCCTGCTTTCTTTTGTGATAATTTTAAGAGGGCATTCTTAAGAGGGCTTCACTCTCTTCGTAACAGCATTGCCACTTTGCCTTCATCACGCCGTCATCGTCACAACGCGATGAACAGTCCTTCTTTGTCATTTCATTGTCGTCATGCTGTCGTAACTTTGTCATCAATATCAATGTAATTATCACAATATCCTAACCATGCCGTCACCGTTATTCCTTCGTGGGCATGTTATCGTCGTCAAACAGTCATGATCATGCATTTGTAGTCATATAATTGTCGTGGTGCCTGCGTAGTCGTTCCGTCGTAGTCATTATGGCGTCGTCATTCCTTATCTTTATGCCATAGCCGTCACACTGCCGTCTTCATATCATTGCCCTAAGACCGGCATCGATCGCCATCCTCTTGTCGTTATACCGTGGTCGGCTGACCTCCATCGTACTTGCAATATTGTCATTTTGTAGTCATGCCGTCCTTGTCATCCAATCGGCGACATTCCTTCTTCAACATGCCATCGTGATCCTTCTATCGTCGTGATTTTGTGATAGTCAATCGTTTGTACTCATTTCATTGTGCAATGCAGTCGTCCTCATTCATTCGTCGACATGCTATCATCGCTATCATCAGCCAATTCCGCGCATGGATTCCCGTGAAGAGGAAACCACTCATGCAAATGAATTCACCCTTATACCCATTAACTAGGTTTTAACAGTGGAGCTGTTTAAGCCGGCCGTAAGTTCTGCCGCGAGCTGCAAAACAACGTTGAGCGATGAGTCACCTGGGTTGCCTAGCAACCATCTCGGTGGTGGTGGTAAGTGGTTCTCGCAGAGCGGCGTGTGCTTTGCCTCCTCTCCATGCCGTGCACATGTTGCCTGGACATGGGACGTAAGGAGTGGCAAGGAGAGCATGGGCGCGGCGCGCGCAATGCTCGGGAGAGGGGCGTTGCACTTTTCCTACTTTCTATCCCCCTTTCCCCGCCCCTCAGATGCTGAGCCGTGCCTCCCTATAAGGGCTGCAGAAACATGCATCTTTTCTCTTTTCCTCAACCCTCTACTACTACTCGGGAGAGGGTAAGAAAATGACGCAGAGATGCTGCCGACGGCGCCCGCGTTTTCCCGTGTACCCGCGTTTGAGCCGAACGCGCGCGGTGTCCGTGACTACAGCAGGCGCCTCTGGCGTCGGCTCGGCAAGTGTGGAGGCGCAGCTTGGCCGTGACGTCACCGGGGAGCTAAAGCTCGAAGCCGCCGCGATGGCGGCAGAACTCTCGTTGACTCTCTGGAGAGTACACGTACCCTTGAAATGGGACGACCAAAGAAGATACCCGCCGCGGTGGCTTAGTCAGTCAGTTAAGGCGTTGCGCTGCTGAGCACGAGACCGCGGGATTGAATCCCGGCCGCGGCGGCCGCATTTCGATGGAGGCTAAATGCAAAAACGCCCGTGTGCTTGCGTTATAGTGCACGTTAAAGAACCCCAGGTGGTCAAAATTATTCCGGAGCCCTCCACTACGGCGTGCCTCATAATCAGATCAGGTGTTGGCACGTAAAACTAAAGAAAGAAGATGAACCAAAGAAGATCTGGACACCCCAAGATGTCACGCTTCTTGAAGCGCGTCGCATGACCAAGCTAGAATATGCGCGTTGGCGGCGAGCCGATTCGGAATACCGTGCCTAGCAACACTTAGCATTTCCTAGCAAAACTTAGCCAAGCCTAGTAAAACATGGAAGAAAAGCCAGGTCGTTCACCAGCTCCGCTGTTTACTCCTGCGTTGCACCACTAGTGCAAGCTGCCCACCGTTTTTTTTTTCTCTCTCTTTCAATTTGACAAGCAGACGATACGGTTATCTCTTTGCAACATTATCAGAAAAAATTATCAGGTTATCTCTTTGCAACATTATCAGAAAACATTATCAGGTTAGCAGAAAAAAAATCGCAGTTTCACCTGAAAGGCGAAGCATCAATTGCGATAGCAAATTTGAAGAGTGCTATACGGAGTAATGATAGCAGCTTTATCAGCTGTATAAACTTGGACATGCAGCAGCACCGGCAACACGCAGAACTGTTGTCGACACCGTCGGCGTTTTGCCCGCGTTCGCTCAAAATGCGTGCGGCGTTGGTGACTGTTGCCGGAGCCTCTCATATAAATAGGCACTTGGTACCGCAGCTAAACGTCGCCTCCCTTCCCTCCCCCTCCCCCACGTCCTTTCGCGGGGGGATAAGTGGTTCTTGAGGGAAAGGGAAAGGTTGGCGCTATCTTCTGCAGCCCTTGAGGGAGCACGGCTCAGCGCCAACGGGGAGGGGTAAGTGGGAGCGAAAGAAAATCCGAAGAAGGCACGTTTGCTCTACATATATGGTGATTGTAGAGGAGGAAAGAGACGCCTACTTCGGCAGCCCTTAAGGGAGCACAGCGCAGAACGCGCGTTTGTTCTCCGCCGTGCGTTCACTCCCCGTGAAAGCGCGCGTCCCTCGCGCCCTTTCACTCGCACATACAGCGTTCGGCGGCGCGCGGCGACGATTTCATCTCCATTGACGTCATACGGAACCTCACGGCGACGGCGACGGCGACTGCAGAAATCTGCTTTTGAGTGTCCATATAATTGCTATCGCAATAAAATTGTCATTGGCATTGAAAGAGGTGATTCGAGTCTCTGTCTTGAAACAGGATAAAGATCCATCCTCTCTGGCAAGCTGCCGGCCCATAGCACTCGCCAATTGCGGATACAAACATGTTTTTAAAGTTATAAATGGCAGGCTTTTGCACTTTCTTGAATCAAACAAGCTCCTTCCTCATTTTACACGAGTGCAGTTTCAGGGAAGGCCGATCGATGACAGACCATCTTGTTCAAATTGAAGCATATATTAGTGACGCTTTCATGCACAAATAGTTGTTTGTTACCATGTTCTTAGACGTGGAAAAGGCCTACGCTACTTTGCGGCCGTACGGAATTTCGTGTGACATATCGGATACGGGCGTCCGCGGAAAAATGCCTAACGTAATTGAAAGTCATTATTGCAATAGCAGTTATATGGACACTTCAGAAGCATTTCTGCCGTCGCCATCGTCACTGTTGCCGTCGCCGTGAGGTTTCGTATAAAGTCCACGAGCGAGCAAATCGTCGCCCCGCGCCGTACGCTGTATGCGACGGTGAGCCGGCAATCGCGGCTCGCGCACGCAAGGGCGTTCTGCACCGCGAGCGCCCGCTCACGCGGCCGTGTCTTGAAATGAATCTGCAGCGGGGGTAGGGTCCGCCCTACCTTTCTTTTCGGGGCTAAAACCGCGTTGATGCGAGCGCCAGCGTGAAGCTCAATTCGCTCGCTGCTGCTGCGGCCGCGCTGACTCACTCCTGTATTTTTACAGCGAGTTTCTGCTGGTCATCGAGTGAGATGTGTTCATGTTTGCTTGTGCGCGCGAGACACCATGCCTGTTAATTTAGTTAGTGCACCTATGTTTAAAAGCTTACACGGCCGATAAAACAACTATCCTTACTTTGTATAGCTGTCCACTAACTTGCTATCGCAATCGATCTTTCGCCTTTCGGGCGAAAGCGCGACTTTCTTTTTATTGCGATAGCAATTATATGGACACTCCAAACCGGATTTCTGCTGTCGGCATCGCCGTCGTTGTGAGGTTCCGTATGACGTCAATGGCGATGAAATCGTCGCCGCGCTCCGGACGCTGTATGTGCGAGAGAAAGGGCGCGAGGGACGCGCGCTTTCACAGGGAGCGAACGTGCGTCGAAGAGCAAACGCGCGTTCTGCGCCGTGCTCCCTGAAGGGCTGCAGAATTAAGCGTCTCTTTCCTTCTTTCCATACATAGAGAGCAAACGCGACTTTTACCGTCGCGCGAAAGGCTGTGGGGGGACGGGAGGGAGAGAGGGAGGGAGGGAGGGGAGGCGACGTTTAGCTGCGGCCCCAAATGCGCATTTATATAAAAACGCCGCGCGCGTTCAGTGCGAACGCGGGCAAAACGCCGACGGCGTCGACAACAGTTCTGCGCGTTGCTGGTGCTGCTGCATGTCCAAGTTTATACAGCTGATAAAACTACTATCCTTACTCCGTATAGCTATCTACTAATTTGCTATCGCAACTGATGCTTCGCCTTTAGGGTGAAACTGCGATAATTTCTTTATCAAACCGCACATTCCGTGTCACAGTCGGAAATGCTGTATCGAGAGAATTTATGCAGGAAACTGCGGCACTACACGGTGGCGTACTTAGCTGCATACTTTTAAAAGCAATGCTTCTCTTTTCGAACCTCGCCAAAATTTGGAGACCAGGGGTGCTGCGGCCTGGCTATTCTCTAGCCGAATTAGGATAACAAATCACACTGGAGCACGCACGCCGCGCGTACCACTGGTGTCCTTGCCCCACCATCAGACGGCGCTCGCCTCCGCGCAGTTTATTGGTACAGAACAGTTCTTTGACACTAAAGCAGTTGTAGGTTTCATCAATGATGTTGGGTTACATGTAATTAGACCAATAAATTAATAGCACATGCAGTCGCGATAATGCTGCTGCGATTGTGTTTTTAATATAGCAGGTGCCTGCATACAAATGTGTATGCAATATAATGGTATTGCATACACATTTTATACACTTTACAGCGACTCTTTTTAATTATTCTATACAGACAGGTCATTATTACTTGTCGTATTTCTTCGCTACATTGCCATCTAATTACCATTATCTCGGCGCTCTTTGGCCGTACTTGGCCCTTGCGCCACCAGACTATGTCCTCATCATCATTGGCATCGCATTTTCATGAAGACCTCGTCATCAGGTCATCATCATTTCAATAGTGTCATCCCATCGTCATCATGCCATGGTTCTCATTCCATTGTCGACATTCTTTCCCCGAGATTTCATCGTCGTCATGTCATTTTCATCAAGGTATCGTGGTCATCGAGTCATTGTCCCGCCATCTTGGTTGCTCCGCCATCGTCATTCTCTCACCGTCAATTGGACGGTGAGAGAAGTCGTCCAATGTAGTCGTCTAATTTTCCTCGTGACGTCATCGTCATTCCATCGTTGTCATGCACTTGTCATGCCGTCATGGCCTTTCCATCGTAGTCATGTCAACTTCTCATGGCGTCGTTGTCACGTTGTCGCGGTCACACCGTCACCATCACACCAATGTCACCACACCGTCATCGTCATACCAAAATTGTCATTCCATCGTCGTCAGGTCATCTTCGTCTTCCCTTCGTCGCCATGTGTGAGATCCATACGGTTGAGCGCCACAAGTTTATGTTGGGCGATGTTTGCTGGTGAAACTGTGTCTGCCTTGGTCAAGTACTCTATATTTGCGAATGGTCGCTAAACAAGAATAGTGTACTTAGCGAACACGAATGCAAGCTTCATACAAACCATCTGCCACATCTAGTGGAATCCGCATAAATCTATTCAAGTTTAGATCAGTTCTCTTTTTTTTCGGCATTGCAATTGAATTCGATGAGACAACATATGCATATGGGTAAAAAAAATCAGTTTTCCGTTATTGACTTAGACGTGCATTCATACTTCTCTGTTACTATCACATTTTATTGAGCATATTAATAACGTTGTCAGCCTTAGTGTAGTTTCCCCCGAAAGGGTGAAGGTTTGGGCTGGTAGGTTTTCCTTGAGGCTATATGATGTAGCGCGAAGCAGGACGAGGGACAGCAGCGAAACGAGGACGAGCGCCAAAAGACTGCTTAGTAGCTGCAAAAATGTCGATAAATCACAGCTACAAGTTACATGACACTGCCAAGAGAACAACATATGAGTGTTGCGTGAAAGTTGTAAATTTAATATCGGAAATTTTTGTCAGATTTTTGCGCTCGGTAACCTTTGACATGATGAGCGTACTGAGAACTCCCGATATTAAAATTGATGCCTCTTTCAGTGTCGCTATCGCGAAGTATGCTGTCCAGGGCTACACCATTATTTTTATAAAGGAACATTCATTGTCTCATACCAGGCATATTGCGGAAGGTAGGTAGATTCCTCTTTCGCCTAGTTTAAGGCCTCTTTGAAAATGGCTCGGAGCCATGGTGGGCTTGGAACCGAGGTCTCCAGCGCTGACAGCCCGAAGCCTAATGTAATATATTCCGCTAATATTTTAATGTGCATGATTACCACTTTAGCGTCCTTCACGCGCTTTCTGGAATCTACATTTCGCTACCACCCATTCCTATTGGCCAGGAAAAGGCCGGCAACACCAATCAGCCATCGCTGTATACTCTCAACAGCGCCACTGCATATGGCCTACGTCAACAACCTCAGTGGCTCTATATCTAGTAGTGCTGCAGTAGAGGAGCCACAGGCGATACACAGTAACCCTAAACAACATTTCGGCGTGGCTTCACCTGATGTAAATAAAAGAAAAGCGACCACAAGGCGCGCAAGGTCTTAATACCTTGTGGCTACTATTCACCTCTAAAACACTTTGTTGGCCGTGGAAACTAGCACTTTGACACGACTTAAACGTTCACTGAAGCTTTCAAATCCGCAGCGACATCTGAAAGTTCCCAATGATTATCACCGTTGCCACTTTTCGCTTGGGGAAGCTAGCGCTATTACAGAATTGAAATAATCATTTGCGCTAGTAATGTGACAAATAACGACAAATTTAACACAAGTTCCAAACGCTGCTTTGCTTACAGCTATTGCCAAAGTTCATGGAATTGGATCATTTGGTTTTCTTTTTGATTTCTTTTCTTTTTTTACAGAGTTTCCTTTGCGAGACTCAGCTAGTATTCGCAGGTAAGGCTTGTTAGTAGCTGCTGCGAAGTAGGAGTCATGGCCTGAACTAAAAAATTGACAGCCACTTATATAGGTATCTGTGTGATTTGAATGTGACAGCATTACGACGTGAAATGTTTCAACACAGTTGGAGCTACATGTCGGCGCTTCTCTGTGTCGCAAGCTGTGTGGTGCTGGTGACGTGCAACGTACAAGTCGCCGAAACTCGCCACTAATTAGGTCAAGACATAAGACTTCTCATAGGCTTCCTCATTTGTCTCGAATTATTATCATAAAATGTCGTCGCTGTAAAGGATTTTCATTTTGCAAATTATATTATGGAGGCAGCCTGGCATGTCGCTGCGAAATATTCAAGAAAAAACCTTTTGGGTGGGCAGGTGTAGTACGGCGGTTCTTTGGAAAGTCAGGTTTCTCAACCGAATCTAATGCCGTCCCATTGAACGATTGTACTGTCAAGTAAGAATTGTCTTTTGTTTTAAGATCACCTAATATGACAAACAAAATGGCGTGGAGTGGTGTAATTTGATACGAGACATACGAGGCGCGTTTGTGCTGTCATGCTATCGATGTCGCATCTGCGACCACCACGTGGAGGGTTAGAAGGTCACCTCTAGAGATGTGGAGGAGTGCGTTGAGCTGCAAAAAAGACGAAGCTAAGTGCATGCACCTCCAGGCTCCGCTCAATCGGTTCTGCCGGAGCGAGGGTTGCGTTGTGACTTCGGCTGCCCGCACGAGCATCGTGCGGGCATACTATGCACACTAGCGCTTGTCTTCTTTTCCTTTCACTTTCATAGTGCGCGCTCTAATTGACAGTGACATCGAACACCAATTTGCCGGGCCTCAAACCCCGCTGAGCAGCTATGCTCTGGTCCGAGCAGTAAACGTAAAGGTAACGTTATATAATTTTTTTACTAGGCGGAAAATAAACCCGGCGGGTTGCCGTAGGTGAAATTTCCTGCACCAACGAGGCGCCATACTGGCAACGCCACTGGCGTTGCTCATCACATGAGCGTTGTGAGACGCCTGGTAGCAGCCAGGGTACTGTTCTGTGTACCCAGCTGAAGTTGTCTTTAGTGCGGAGCGACGCCAACGTGTCATACTGGTGTATAGTACGAGGAGTTGAAGCACAGCGGTAAACCTATATCGCAGTGAATGTTTCGATCCTTCGGGCAAAAGATTTAACGCGACAGTGTTTTCTGCCAAGCTCCTGCAAATACGTTACTGCTAAAATTATAAAAAAAATGTCAAGAAGAAATGGTTGAGGATCTCGAGGTGGAGCACTTATTTTTCTCTTCTTTCCTTTCTTGCAATTGCCCGTTGCCTTCATTGAGGGGATATTTGATATGCGTTCTTTTTCTTGCGACGCTCGGCGTTCTGATGCCAAACTAATCCGACACGTGGTCGTTGTCGGCTTTTTCGTGGCGAACAAAGCTCACGTGGCGCCCCAGTCTCACGGGTGTCCTCAACTCCCTACGCGGCTATATGACCGAGTGTCGGAGATTTCGGCCACATAATCACACTATGTCGCCTGGCAGTTTCAGTGATGCTGTTTAGCTTCGTAGCATCACAGGCCTCACATGCTTTCTATCGCTGTCAATGCTTCGTCTTTTGGCTGAAACTGTAAACAAATGACTGTGCGGAATAATGCACATCTATTTGTGAGCATGCAAAAATGCTGCCACTGCTTCTTAGAATACACGTTTCACTTGCGTGTTATGACCATTGATTATGACCAATTCCCCTGAAAGAGAAATCGACCAATTTTTTTTTTTTCGGAAACCCACGATTTAAACACGAGGTATCTGCAGCCGCCTGTCACAACACTGAACCTAATATGTCGATAACGTTACCAAAGCTTCTTACGGTGAGGTTGTCGTGACAATAGACTAAACACATAATGCTCAGAATGAGATAGCAGGAAGTGGATGTGATTTCCTTGTAGCACAGTGAGCATGTGGGTAAGCAAGGAAACTTTTTAGGCACTACAAACCGGCGCACTGTGTTGTGGTTTTTCTCTCAAGTTCATTTTGACCTCTCCTGAGCAGGCTGCACATTTCATACAAAGCATATAGTTGGATCAAGTTCAATGTTGCCCTTATAAAAGCATTTATTTCTCGGCAGGAACTGTGGAAACTAATGCCTCATGTCGAAGTACAGCCAGAAAATTAAGGCGGTATCACGTGTATCCGCGACACGTATACTTGTAGTCATATTTCGTCACTTTTTGTGCGTTTTAGCATTTTTTTTTACTTTTATACTGTTGAGTGATTCAAGCCCCAGGTGCTCAGTGAGGGTGTGCGGGCAGACATAATTCTAATTTGATTTATAAGCGTTAGCATACACGGTTTTTCAAAGCTGCGGTCACCTGTGCTGTTGCTATTACTTTACATCAATATTAACCTTAGTAGATTTATTCAGATTATTCTCTAAACAGCGCGTTTAACTGTTACTGCATTTTCATTGTGTATAAAGCTAAGAACCTTTATATACCGCCCTTACAGACAATGCACAGGCAGGAACGTAAGTTAACAATTGTTGGTTTTAGTGCAAGTTTCAAGTGTGAGACCAGTTGTGGCCTACAACAATTAGCACGGTGCAATGGTAAGTTGGTTGCCTACTTTGGGATTCAAGGCTGTGCGATATGGCAAAGAAGAAATACTCATAATGAACGGCATGTTGCAATCTAGACGAAGGAAAGCTTTACTGGAGGAGTAAATTAAATGCTGGACAGCCATCGACGCAGCGTACAATTTCGTTTACTTTCATCCTATGCAGTATGTTATGTCCTGCAATGTTTCTGATCCGCCATAAAGCTTACAACTTGATTCTGACACGGTTATGTTTATGCAGGGCACCGCTCAGAAGCTATGCCAATATCCATACATGTACCAAATGAGGCGAACGCACAATGTGAAAGTCTACGCTTGCATGTCGCGAGGATGAAAGCGATGTTAGACGCTCGCCGAGAGAAGAATGACTTTCCCACATGCATTCACATGGAACCGTAACACATGTCAAACGACATTTAGGCATTCGGAACTTCTTGTGTCACAGTGGCCCATAACCATTCCAACCATACCCATTTTCACACCACGTATTGATTGGAATGACCGAAAGTGCGGCGTGCGACGTCTGCGGCAGCGAAGAGAAGATCGAACATTTATTGTGTCACTGCGATAGATTTCAGTCAGAAAGACAAACATTACCTGTAGCATTGCGACGACTGGACGAGAGGCCGTTGTAAGTGCAGGTGCTACTTGAAGACCGTCCAGGTCTCTCATCGGGCCACAAAGCTGTGAAGGCACTGTTGTCTTTCTTGAGAGTGACTGGCCTATGTGAACGAGATTGACTTTCTCGGACCCACCGCGTGCGTGGGCCAGCTCACCAGAAGTTTCGCCCCTCCTCTCTCTATCTCATCTTTGTTCCCTCTTTCTCGTTCCCCATAGTAGGGTAGCCAACCAGACGCATTTCTAGTTAACATCCCTGCCTTCTATCTTTCTCTACTCCTCCTTCACACCACATCATCATTATCATCATCATCAGCCTGTATTTAAGTCCACTGCAGGACGAAGGCCTCTCCCTGCGATCTCCAGTTACCCCTGTCTTGCGCTAGCGTATTCCAACTTGCGCCTGCGAATTTCCTAACTTCATCATCCCACCTGGTATTCTGCCGTCCTCGACTGCGCTTCCCTTCTCTTGGTATCCATTCTGTAACCCTAATGGTCCATCGGTTATCCATAATACGCATTACATGGCCTGCCCAGCTCCATTTCTTCCGCTTAATGTCAACTAGAATATCGGCTATCCCCGTTTGTTCTCTGATCCACACCGCTCTCTTCCTGTCTCTTAACGTTACTCCTAAGATTTTTCGTTCCATCGCTCTTTGTGCAGTCCTAACTTGTTCTCGAGCTTCTTTGTTAACCTCCAAGTTTCTGCCCCATATGTTAACACCACGTATTGGTTGAATAAACTTTTTTGTGGAGCTCGGGCCACATACCAAGCCCTTCAGCGTTCTTGTTCCTGCGTTACTAGCGTCCCGTCAGCGTTTCATCAACATCCAATCGGCGTTGGTTTTGGCGTCCAAGGTAACGCCGAAGAACCTGCCTACTGGTAGTCTAGGGGCCTCAGCCCAGTATCGCTGGTATAGAGGCTTCCTATGCCAGGCCTATGCAGCAATTGAGTATGTGCTTGCACACATGCGCCAAATTCGCCGGCCCGTCAGTCTTTATTGTCAGTGATTCTTGGTGCCGGAAGCTATATGGTGCCGGTCACAAATACCTCTACGAGCCGCCTTCACTGACCAATAAGTACGTATATGAAGACTTTTGACTTGTCGTAATCATTCATAGTCGACATGGTTTATGTTTAGAAACTGTCGCCGCTGATGATGCTCGATCCGCAAGCTATCTCGTGGAGGCTGCCATATAAGTTGCTGCGAAATAAAAAAAAAAGTCCCACACCTGTGCGGCACACGCAGCACAGTCACAGCGTAAGCTGGTGGAGTGGCTCAAGAGTAGCTCCAATTTCGGCACCACGCACACCAGGGTGCTCGCGACAAAGCTCTTCGCCTTGTTTTGACGAGAACGATCTTACTGTCCGCCCGGCGTCGACGGCGAGCTGCGGCTTGTAATTCTCTCTGCACAGCAGTCTGCTGAGCCCGAAGATGCCTGGTTGTAGCCGCGCACGTAGCTCCACGATTCGCTTCTTCAGCAGCGTTTCATACCTTTCGAGGAGAGGCCATAACCTGGGCCGAAGAGGTATCCAGAATACGTTGCGCACATCTCGCATCGGAATCGCGTTCATTGCTCGCCTCGTCTGAATCGCATCTTGTCTGCACCATGCACACGCTGCGTTTGCAGGCGCCTTACCTAGATGGCGCCAGCATACTGGCGGAGACTCGGGTCGTCTGCGCCTGTGCGTGTGCCTAGGGAGCATTTGTAGGGCATTTTTCTGCTGCCCGATAGCAAGTGCTTGTGTGGCTCAGCGGTAGAGTATCCGGCTCCCACGCATCGGGCGCGGGTTCGATCCCGGCGGGAACCAGGTACTTTTTTTCGAATTTCCGATGATAGTGGTTACGGCCCCCAACAGCGGCGGCGGCAGTGGACACCATCGCGAACCAAAACGGCTATTGGAAAGAGCCCATAACAGCTTACGCTGTAAAAAAATAACGTAGCTTCCGCTGGAGGCACAACACTTGTATCTCCGCACTATAGCGCGGTCAATAACAAATAAAAAGCTTGCTTAGGAAAAGTATTCCCGTTACTAGTCGTTCTAAGTTTTGACTTTTCGTTGTCCATGTGTGGTTTTCCTGGTTTGTAAACCGCGAACAATACTTCGGTAGTACTTGGGGTAGTAACACAAGAGCAGAAGCTCCCCACATGCTAGCTCGCCCGTAGCTTTGACTGGGCTGCCAGAGAAAGTTGTCGCTGGGAGCAGAAGTAACAAAAGTACAGCGCAAATGTCGACCCCTCGGCCGGAATCGAATCTCATCGCCTGTCACGGGTTAAGCAGCGGAATACATTATCAGTCAGTAATGCCGAAAACCCCTGATATTTAGTTAATATTTCGGAAGCATAGAGAAGCCAATCGATGGTTATGAGAATAACAGAATGGGTATCGAGTGAACGCAGTTGCAAGCGACATATGATTAGATGGTTTGACGAGACAAGGGCATTTGCAGGCACATATAAAAGATTCGGCTGACGCATGGCAGGGCCAAGTTAAGATCGGCAGGGCGTGATATAGGTTGATGATGCGGTTGATAAACTATTTCTGCAATATGCATACAAGTACGGAAAAGAGAAAAAACATGAAGGTGGATCGAAAAGCTCGATTTCTAGCAATTGACAACCACAATAGGTTGTCCAAGCACCGGCAATGAAATAGAAGTGCTACAATCTGATTGGAACATTCCACGGGTGAGAGTTTAGGCAGCGACAACTCATTCATAAATGAGTGGACCTAAATCGACCTAATTTTGATGATGCTATGACGTCTGGGGAACTATTGGCACTGTTAAATTTTCAACTGCGGCGAGGCCGGTGGATGCCGGGCCACCAGGGCTACCCCAATGAGCGGGACTATGTGGTCTGCCTGCGTGAGGAGCACAGATGTTGCTCCGTCACCTCCGAGATAGCTCCGGACTAAGAGCTCGTGGTGTCGCTGTTCAGAGTGGGTGCCATACCTTTGCTGGGTGAAAGGTTTAACCCCTCACCGCTCGATCTATGTCACGACTCATCAAAATTAGGTCCGCGAAGTTGACGCTTTTCGGAGCACCTGCTGAGCGAGCTGAAATGCTAACTGCGCTAAAGGAGCTCTCAAGTATCAAGAAGGAAGAAACAGACGGATAATAAGCGCATCCGAAGAACACCGGGATTCATTGTTACTGAAATAAACTTACTTTTCTTTATGATATTGGAAGCTTAGTTCAACTAAATTCAAATTTATTTAGCAAAACAACATCCCGGCTGATCTCCTGGAGCGAAAGATCCATGGAAACAGCTTGACACGGCGTACTTGAGACCATAAAAAGACAAGATGTGACGTGAAGCTTCTGGATGGTGCTGCACAAGTTGCACGTGGTTCGCAGAGTAAGTGCACGTCTGTATTCTTATGTGGAACAAAATACACATACGTGAAATGATTAGAGCTCATAAGAGCGTGAAAACTACAGGGTGACAAAAAAGCAATAACTAAAGAAAAACAATATATGCACTAGCGTGCAATAAATTCCCACAAAAGCGAAAAAATAATAATAATTAAGACACTCTAAATGGGCACAGCCATTACAAATGCTGGCAACGTTTTTCACGGCCTTTTCCAGATTTCATTGAGAAATGAAGAAAAACGAATGAAGTAGAGAAATTAGTAAATAAATGCACGCACGTAGCATACAGGAAAGTTGCAGTAGTGCATGAATCGAGGTACGATGTAGTACGCGAGGCAGAACTTATGATACAATAAACACCTAAGTATTCCGTCAAACACAGCCAAGACTTGAAGACGATAAAATATAAAAAATTTTATCTAACAAATCAAGGAAACCATTGAGACTCTTGACTATGAATACAGAAATGGTAAATTAAGAACAAGAAATATTAAATACTGGCAAACCCTAAGCAGCATACGTAACACTATAAGTAACCATTGTCAAGCTAAATAATGCCGAAATTCACGTCCAGAGATCCAAAGCTCTGTGCATGGCGTATTTTCTGTCAAGAGACACCGAACTACGTTCATTTGGGGCCACACGATAGAAATATGCTGTATATAGACCAAGTGCTACGTCGTTATAAAAGGCAGTTATGTATGACTTCCGGCTATACTTTCTTGCCAATTGTTCTCAAGTTTGAAGATAAATATTCTGCATTCTTATTCAACAGTCTCTCATACATGGCCAGAGAAAGATGTTTTAGAGTACAAATCCATTTCTTCTGGTGTTTTACGTGCCAAAACCAGTTGTGATTATGCGGCACGGCGCCCACTAAATCCACTAAATACCACTACTACCATCACTGTTGCTACTACTACTAATACTACAACTAATAATTGCTCTTGAAACTGCAGCGCACACACAAGAAACGAGGACACAAAACAAAGGTAACACACAGGCGTTGCGTGTTACCTTTGCTTTCTGTCCTCGTTTCTTATGTGTGTGCTGCAGTTTCAATTAAGACGAAGAGCTACCAACTCGCCCAACTTTCAGTACTTTTATAATAATATTTATTCCTTGTGCTGACGTCACATATGGCCAGTATGGGGGATTGGTCAAGAATGGGGTAGTACAAATATACGAAATGATGTCCTATCTAAATTTAACAAAGAGGAGGTAATATAGACATTGTTACCATAAAACACGGATGTCGAAACTAATGAAATTGAAGAAAAAGTTTAAAACAGGAAGCACAGAACACATGAAAGTAAGTTTACCAGAACAATAAATAATTACAAGGTTTGAATTTAGCGAATAAAGCTTCTGCAAACAAGCGAAATATTCCAGAAATGCTCGCCAAACATCAGCCGTCAATGTGTTCAAGAGTCGAGGCGGCCAAGGATATGACAACCGGAACAATTTATTCGAAGCCTTTGAGGGCTTATCATGGAGTCGTAGTGATACCGCAGCTAAAACGTTTTCGTTTATAATTTGATGCTATGTTTAAATTCAGGTTCCGTCGTTCACTCTCTTGCATCTGGCACAACGAGTTGAAAATTTACCAGTGGAATTTATTATTTATATTCATAAGCTGTTGGCACGCGAGATTTGGCCAATCCTCCTTAGTGGGTTGGAGCCTCGAGTTGGAAAGAAAAGAAAACAAAGCAAAGGTGCAATATGTCGTCGGTATAAATTACAAAGAAAAATACTTCTTGAAACTCCGCTTGCTAAATTAGGGGTAAATTTAACATCAGAAATAGTACTCTCTTTCGGTGCCTCGGTATTCGGCTTTAGCCACAGGGACGTGTTTGATGCCGTTTGTGGTTTCATTCAATCAACAAAACGAATAAAATTTTAAATCCATACTTTTACAATTAGAGATATAGCATGGCATTTATATTATAAAAAGTGCAGTATAGGAAAATTATTCTGTCTGTTCTGATTACTAAATTGCACTGTAACAGTAGTTTCAAAAACCGTATCTAAAAGTTCAGGTGCCCAATTCTTGGCCAATCCCCCGGAGTGGGTACGAGCCATGTATTGAGGGTTATCATCATCATCATCATCATCATCATACGCAAATGGCGACTGGCGTAGTGGATTTTCATTTCAAGGGCATCCGAGCGTGTGAGTACCGTTGAGGTATTTTTAATCAGCTTCAACGACTGCAGGTCACGAAGAATCATAACAGAACTCGAACAAACTAGTAAACCAGAGCCCTGGTTTACAACATGCTGTATTGGTTCGTAGACATAGGTATTTTCTTGGTGGAAGAAAGGCTTCGAGTTTACTTCCCTATGTTACACGGTGACATGTTACATGGCCATGCAGGCAAATTCGATGCCACAGAGGCAATCACAAAACATCATCCAACGTGAATGGCATTTTTAGCTCCAGCGGACGAGGACAGAAGGGCGTCGTTGACAACACAATGTGCTAGAACAACACATAAAATGACCCGATGTACCAGCGCCTTGTGCTGTCTTCTCTCGTCGTACTGGTGTAAGTGCGCTAATACAGTTTCAAGATGCAAGTCAACCGACTAGTCCAGTTGTCCATTGTGGTACTAGAAGTGAACTGAAGCACTGCTATATGTAGGGCATGTTGGTACTCTAACCTGGATAACATTCTTAGCGCCAGCGGAGCCGGACGCAAGGGACACGTTGACAACAGAATGCGCTATCCAACGGCTCGCGCAATTCAAGCAACCAGACTCACTAAACAATGTGCATGCCATACCTCACAAAGGCTCCTGCCGCAAAACATAAAGAGCGATTCTGCAAGGAAGCGCCAGCGATTTGCTAACAGTTTTATGCGGGTCTTCTTCATAGCATATTCTTCAGTTCTTCTAAAGCGACACGGGATAAGGTGCCAGAAAGTGAATATTGGCCGCCAATGACGCAGGGTGCAAGCATCACGTTCCCTTGCCGGTGCTGAAGTTTTTCTTTGGCGAACCTGAGCAATGCAGAGTGCCACGCTTCGTCATCGGCTTCGCATTCGGCCTCTTCATGGGTTACTGTGAGTAATGCTTAGCAAGCGTTAACTGGTCCACTGTGAACCCTACATAACTACAACATATATATATATATACAGGGTGTTTCATTTTAGCTGCACCAAATTTGTAAAAATTGCCCATGGCCTATAGCACTCTTATAATGCTCGATCTACACTACTCGATGAGCCGGCCATTACTTCCACGAGAAATCAAAACGCCTAATTGAACAATTAACATAGTTACGCCAACTAACCTTGTAAATAATTATTTTACGGCACATCTTTCAATATACGAATTATAGCCGCTGAGTTCACAAGGCGTATCCACTTGGAATGAATTCTCAGCAGTGAACCAGTTTCGAGATAATAATTTTCAAAGTGTCCGACGAAATGCACGGGCGTTCCAGTTAACTTTGTGCTTGAATGCATAAAACAGCGTTTTCCCCAAAAAGTTAACTGCATCCGTCGGACACTTTGAAAATTAATATCTCGAAACTGGTTCAGTCCTGAGAACTCGTTCTCAGATAGATGTGCCTCCAAATAATTAATCAAAAGTTACTTAGCGTAATTAGGTTAATTGTTTAATATGGCGTTTTGATTTCTCATGGAAGTAATGGCCGCCTCATCGAGTAGTTAAGATCAAGGATTGTAATTGTGCTATCTGCCTCAGCCTATTTTTAAAATTTTGGGGCAGCTAAAATGAAACACCCTGTGTATGCATGCATGCATGCATGCATGCGCGCGCGCGTGCGTGTGTGTGCGTGCGTGCGTGTGCGTGCGTGTGCGTGTGCGTGCGTGTGCGTGTGCGTGCGTGTGCGTGTGTGTGCGTGTGCGTGTGTGTGTGCGCGCGCGCGTGCGTGTGCCTGTGCGTGTGTGTGTGTGTGCGCGCGCGTGTGTGTAAACGAGATGAAAGCATCTCGTAATACGTGTAATAAAAATTGGGGCCCCTCGGTTCCCTTTCTTCTATTTGATATATATATATATATATATATATATATATATATATATATATATATATATATATATGTGTGTGTGTGTGTGTCTGTCAGTCTTTAATGGGTCTAAAAGTAGGATGACACTGTGTGTACGAATCCTCTAACATCAGCGCGATTCTAAACAATATCCAACAAACGAGACAAATATCCCTATGTATTCTGATTATACGAGATGCTTCTTTTTATGCGCAGCACTTTACCAAACATTCATATCTGCGCCCCGCCGTACTTATTTTTTTCCTGACAGCCTACGTGCTTTGGTGGATATTTCTTCTTTCTGGGGTTTTCCGTGCAAAAATCAGTTCTGATTGTGAGGCACGCCGTAGTGGAGGGCTCCGGATTAATTTCGACCACGTGGGGTTCTTTAACGTGCACTACAACGCAAGCACAAGGGCGTTTTTGCATTTCTCCTCCATCGAAATGCGGCCGCCGTGGCCGGGATTTGATCCCGCGATCTCGTGCTCAGCAGCGCAACGCCTTAGCTGACTGCGCCACCGCGGCGTGTGGCTAGGTGGAAATTTAGCCTTGCTGAAATATATTAATTAACTCATCAATTACGAAATTTAGGGCCCATGCAATTGTGAGAGTGAAGACGCGGAGTAGTGAGGACATGTCTGCTTAAGAGAAAACGTAATGAACTACATTGGCACTCCCTTTAGCAGTTTCCCAAAAACGCCGCTAAACACTTCGGGATGACCTTAACTAGAACATCGAGGCATTTTTACCAGATTGAGGGAACAATCCTGCACCACGTTTGATATATCTGTTATATCTCAAAAGTGGTGCTGGATTTCCGACATGACTACTCTATAACTCTACTTCCGTCTCGCAATTATATACATGCGCCTAAAGTTGGTAGTTATTTAGGTAATCAGTATATTTTATAGAATTAGCGAAAATGAGGAGGAAAATTTTCTTCCCGCTAACGTCGGCTTGGCCACGTGGCAGATGTTCAAACATAGCCATGACCTGGCAGATTTTGTGGCAGTTCTTTAATGGTGCTTCGCATGATACGGAACACCTCCTATATCTTGCTTACAATCTATCTGTCTTGCTATGTTAATATTCATTCGCTATCTCTCGAACTGTATGCACAAAGAAGCAGCTATAAGGAATAAGTTTAAGCCGATATCAATCACAACTCTGCGACATCCCTCGAAGCGGTCCCCATGAAACATTTGGCCGCGAAAGCCTTAGGTGTCTGCTGAGGGTGCCCTGGGCGGTGACATTAGCGAAACTGCGCCGTGACGAAAAATGGCGGATGCCGCAAAGAGTAAAAACACGTCTAAAAATGCCCTGATTGGCGTCAAATTTCCCAGGGAGGTTCCGGTAAACAAAGCAAATTTGATTTTTTGAAACAAAATTTTGTACATTTAGGTCTGGGTGGGAATCGAACCCGGGCCTCCGGCGTGCGAGACCGAGTACGCTTCCCTGAAGCCACGGCTGCTCCACGGTTCTTGCATACTAAAGGTTGCCTAGTGCGTGCCTGATTGCACGTGTCACGTCGCAGCCATCTGGCTGACTAGTGCGTGCGTCACTGGGCGGTGCATGTGACAGTGCGGAGGGGGTGGCGCCACGTCATGAGTGTATTAAATCGGCGCGTTGATGACGTTCCGAGGTCTACAAAGGGTATAATGCGTTCGAATTCCCACACGTAAGCAGTCTTTAGTGTCTGCCGAATGTTTATTTTACGTTGATCACCAAAATTGCCTGTCTGTGTATATACCGCGTAAGACGAAATTCCGAATCTATGACTTCTTGAAGTGCCACCAGATAAGGTGGCACCCTCTTGTGGTCGCAGTCTTCTACTGGGGCATCGTGCGTGAGCTGTTCACCACGCAGCTGACGCTTCGCTGCATGGGCACCACCGTCATTCTGCTCACCGGTGCCGGCTATGCGCTCTCGGCCAGGGCCCGTGCTATCGCCTGGCTGCTCGTACCGTTCCTCTGTGGTCGAGCCGGTCGATCAGCTCTGGTAACTGCGAGCGTCTCGCTAATTCTTCGAGGTCAGTAGACGTGGCGCAGCGTTCTTCTTGACGCAAACTTACGCTGTATTCTATAGATGCCTGAGGTGTTGTGGATACGCCAAGGAGGCGGTGCCCAGTTTTTAATAAATGGCCGCGTCTTTTGTAACATTTCTGAGGGCCGTGATATCTACTCGGTGTCTTGGGTGGCCACCTGAGTAACAGAGTCGGCATTTCGCCCCTCTGGCACTTTACGGACTCAGTAGAGAGCGAGAAAACAACTGAAGACACAGATGTTGAAGGACACAGGACGAGCTCCTTCTTCCCCTGTGTCGTCAGTTGTTTTCGCGCTGACCAATTAGTATGCATCCTTTCCAACTCACCCATCTTTCTACCTTACTCAGTGCAGAGTTCAAGTGAAGTGTTTAGAATCCGCTGTGCTCAGAGCTGTGTATCCTATACTCGTAGACAACATTCTGTGGAAGTTAATGGATAAGCACAGGGTCGGAGCTCCTGTTCATGTGGCACTGTGAGGTGGTGCAGCGGAGTTCGACAATACTTTTGGTTTTTTGGAACAGATACTGGAATCAGCGAGATGTACATGAGCGAACAGCTTCGATATGCCCCCATGCGAAAGAACAAAAAAATGTATGTTTAATGTAACACGCAAAGGTGTTTATTCTATGTATTACTGTTGTAAAAAGGATTTTCAGGTTGTCTCTTGCCCAGCTTACACTTACCCAACAACGTTTTTCTACGAGCGCGCGGCACTCATGCTACTAGCAGAGTGTAGCGATGTAGCTACTTAAATTTTTTCTCCTTCTGCAGCCGAAGTGAATATGGCTAACTAGCGCCTCTAGTAAACGGTCTATGACAGTTTGGAATACAGATAATGAGATATCTGGGACCTTTAAAAATAGCGTAACCAAGCTCACTTAAAATGAGCAAAAGTACAAACTCCCATTGTTTGCGAGTTTTGTTTTCTTTTTCATAGAATAATTTAGGTACCTATTTCTCTAGCAACATCAATCCTCAGCGGCTGCATTCAGATGGAAGCTTGCAAATGATTGTTTATTCTTCTCTCTTTGGCGGAGGTCACTGCTATATGCGACAGACAGGTAGATTCTAAATATTCGGACGACGTAGCACAGTAATCCTGTCGAAGACAAAACGGCACGGACCTACCTGAAAATTTACTGTAACAAATTTTCATGCGCTCGTATTTTTAATCACAAAAGGCACTTGTTTTCGTACAAGTGCCAGCCAAATGAGGGGTAATCGGTAATATTGTAAGCTATAGATTGTAACATTATCATTTCCTAACAAGTTCTAATGAATGTGTTCGCTGCACTTCAATCTCGTTAACGTTCAAAGCGAAACACTTATTTGAATCCACCTGATAAATTGTTGCCAGTTATTTACATAGAGAAGTGTTCAAATTTTTATTTTGTATGTTCTCGTGTCGACGAAAGCGCGGGTGTAGTTTCGTCACAGCATGTATAGGCCAACTTGATTAATTGTTTGGCATTTGCTAGGAGCGCGGGTGTTTGCCTGTTTCTCAAGATGAATTGCTAGGCCTCTCACCACTGGTGACATAAGAGATGGCGCGTGAAATTGTTGTCCGCCTATTGGTTCCCTTGGATTTGAATATCTTGACTGTTGTGGCGTTCTTGTGCTATAACACACTAAGCAGGTCCAATCGAGAGCATGATGATTAACAGCAAAGTGGCTGTGGATTCGTTCATGTGCCTCGGTGCCCTGTCGTACAACCACACCAAGGAACGTCTTCTGCTGATGTACAAGCCCATAAAGCGGATCATCTGGGACTTCGACGTGAGTTCTTCTTGCCGCGGTGCTTTTGTACGAGATCTCTTGCAACTTCCCGGTTATAAGACGACGAAGAACATGAAATATTATTAAAAGATGTATAAGGGGTTTGGCCACGTCTTGCGACAGTAGCGCTGGCTCACGAGTTATGTCCTGCTCGGTATCCATTTTTTCTCACGAAAAGTCGTAGGAAGAACGACCTTGTCCAACCAAGATGTGTGTTTTGAAAGTAAAACCACTTCCAGGGATTCACGTTCGGCGCTTGTATTCCACTTCTAGGAGCAGGCGAAAGTGATCCATAATGAAACCTCAGCCATCGACCAAGAGGTCAAACCAATAGAAAAAGAGGTAAGCATCAATCCATACCTGCTTATGTTTTGCGGCCTGCTTTTGCGGGCGCACGTTTTGATTGATTTTGCTTTGCATACACTAATCAGTCTTTCAATATTTCAGAGTGAAACATTAGAAATGCCGCCCCCCTTTCCAGGAAAGCAAACACGAAGAAGTCTTACACACGTTTTGTAGTACAACGCCATATTCCTCACAAATTACCCCAATTTCAGATAATATATTAACTGCTTCAAAAAGTGAACGTCTTTTGCGTTGTTCAGGCTTGTGTATTTACTTGTTGATGTCGTACACACACCTCATTTAATTGAAATTTGTTACATGTGCTGTTACATGGATTTACGAGGTTGCGCATTTTGTGAGAGTCTGCAACCGGTAAACCAGCGCTAAGATTTCTCAGAAAGGGGCACTTGTGGACACGCACATACGCACCAGCAACACATATTGGGAAACACTGAAAAACATTTGACAAGAGCTGATTGTCTAACGTAAAGATTTCCTCACAGCAAGAGAGTGAAGTTACATTGTTAGTTTAAATTCAGCACCATGCCTTAATCTCTGTTCATCATCATCCGCAGTACAATCATCCGCATCATATTGTCACGTGCCTTAAAAGGGAACTGGCAACGTTTATTATGTCACCAGAACGACGACAGTCTCTTGAATTTGCGCTTGACCTGCCTTGCTTAAGCCGATTTCATCCCATGCTTCCTAATTTTCTAGTCTCGTAGCATTACCCTGGCTTCTGTCGTCATCGACGAAGTGTAAAAACGAGCCGTCGTTTTAACAGTCATGTTTTTGATAATTTTTGATGAGCCATCGAAGTCATATCGTCAATACGTTTTTATCGTCATGAAGAAGGAAAGGAGTGTCACGAATACCACTTGAGAAAAAGAAAACTTACTCGTGACAACAGCGTAATTCGATATGCTGCCATTTGCAGTGCGTCATGGTGTACGCCTTACAAATTGACGGCCCACAACTACTTTGGTGGTTGAATGCCTTCTTGTAAATGTAGCTGCCAAGGCATTTACCGTCATTTACTGCAGCATCGTTTTTACACTATACGTTTATCTGTATCTTCGCACCAGTAATGTCACTCTAATTGACCGCCGCCTTGCTGCTGTGCGCTTCGTAAATTGAACAATACCACCGCTCAATCAAATGGTTTCACCGGAAGAGCTTAGGAGCTAGCTTTACTTCTGGAGAAACTTCGAGTTCTTTAATCAAATTGTTTTGAACCACAGAAATACGTGATCAAGGAAACACTCAGCAAACTTGAGTACAAGTGTTGGCGTTTATAAGCGAAAACCAAACTGTGCCGACTTTGACAAACAGAATGTTTTGTAGGCATCATTGCTTGAGAAAAAAATCACAGCATATCCACGGGGTGAATGATGATGAGTGGGCGAAGCTCCGGAGGGAATCATCGGATCTCCCGCTTAAGGGGACGCTAGCACAAACGCGTTAGAAACGTGCAGTACTCTCTAGTAAGGGGGAGCGGCCACAGCGTCTTACGCAGCCATTTACACATGCCGGAACGTGCACCGCGTTTGCCGACGCCATCACATGACTGCTGAGAGAGTATACCCCCCGTATTCATAAACGCTCCTCGACTTGAACTTGACTTGCCACCGCTTTGGGCAGCGCGTTCGAAACGCGTTGAAGGTAAGGCGGAGAGGCCACAGCGTCTTACACCAGCTTCTTACACGGGCCGTAACGCGCTAGCACAAACGCGTTAGAAACGCGCTAGAAACGCGGCCTTTCGTTAATGTTGGGTATTTATTGCCATCGTGGTGCATGTGTCTATGTGCGCTTCGTGGCGTAGTGGTTAGCGCCGCGCGTTCGGAAGCGAGGGGTCCCTGGTTCGATTCCGCGCTGAGGGCACAACTTTCGGAATTTTTTTTCATAAAACGCCGGAAGCGTTCTCCGGAACCGGAAGCGGAACCGGAAGTAGAAACGGAAGCGGAACCGGAAGTGGAAGTCGGCTTCAGGTTATACTATACGTATACATATATATGTATATATGGGTATACATACATATACGGACACACAACGCCATCTATTGAGCAATTCATAAAACTAGACGTGGCTACCTACTACGACGGGGACGAACGGGTGCCGCTATAAGGAGCTTCGCCCCTAAAATCCCGAAAACCTTTCAGTTGCGATAAAGAAGTCGTCCGTTTCATGGCGTTGCGACAACACCTCGTAAGGTGAAACGTTCTGTCCAGAACAAGATTCAGAATTGCGACACCCCCCCCCCCCCCCAAGAAAAAAAAAACGGCAAAAAATTGCTGTCCTGTTGTCTGTCGTGTACTCCAAACTGTTATAGGAATTTCACTTTAAAGGCCTGAAGCGGGGCGTGCGTAACACCCATGTTCACGAAGTTGCCGCGTCGCATCCATTTGTCTGCGATGCAGGTGTCCGGCGACGACCGCGAGGCAAAAGCACTCGAGGCGGACGCCGAGTACGTGGACAAAGTTTCCGACAATGACCCACGTTCGAAGCTGGTGAGAGAGAAGTACGAAGAGCTTAAGAAGGAGCTGGAAAGCGATGGCGAAATTGAGGCCGACTACGCCAAGAAGCTCGAGCTGCGATGCGAAGGTAAGGCGTCCGCGTAGACCTGTGCGGTTGCTCTTGCAAAAGCATAGTAAAATTCATTTTTCCCGTCAAATAAAAAAATTGCCATCCGTTCGACTGCACGAGCTTTCGCGCACAGTGAGGTATTATATTACATAATTATAATATAAAATTATGAAGTGCTTTCTGTGGTACACTACATGTTAGAATACTTGTTTTACAGCGAAGCTGTATACCTCTCGTTGGCCGAAAATTTAGTGGCCTAAACACAAAACGCCATACCCCATAGCAGCTGTGCGATAGCTTCGCCAAGCTGGGGGAGAGAGAGAGTTGAAAGAGTGAAAGCAGAGTATAAAAATGGCATCGCGCTGCATATCGGATGCGAGGTGGAGAGGAGGATCGAGGCATGTGTAAGTGGGACGCGTAGAGCTGCTGCTTACGCCGATCGCGTTTCCCCGCGTTCGCGCCGAACGCGCCTGGTGTCCGTGACGGCTTTTTTAGTGTCCCCAAACATTGAAAAATTTTAAAAATAAAACGGGGAAGACCGCACCATCAGATGAGTACGGCAAGCGTGAGTGCCAATAGTAAAATAAATAAGAAGGGGGATGCAGTGGCTTCGCAAAGGAATTTGAAAGAAAAGCCAATTATTAAAGAAAGAGCGGAGGCAAGCCTGAAGTCTCTGACAAAAACACAAATAGGCATACACCTTTGACGCTGGTTTAAGAGGCGGCTCAAAGTCGAGAAGCTGCCTCCTAGGAATAAGTGGTTAAGAAGGCGCCGGCAGCGCCGAAGCTCAAGCAGGGAACC
The DNA here is from genome assembly GCF_013339745.2 of Dermacentor silvarum. Classification (NCBI taxonomy): domain Eukaryota; kingdom Metazoa; phylum Arthropoda; class Arachnida; order Ixodida; family Ixodidae; genus Dermacentor; species Dermacentor silvarum. Next base: position 35,779,202 of record NC_051160.1, read on the forward strand.
TAACAGCCCCCCAGGGCCACCCACCCGCCACCCCGACAGCACCTGCGGCATGAGCGTAGTATTATTGAGAACTTGACAGCTGGTGTCCTCCGTGCGTCCTTCGGCACGCTGCGATTGGACAGGATCCAGATGTGGGCATGTGCCGCCGGCACCGCCAATCAAGATGGCCACCCGGGGCTTCGACAGGAAATGGCCCGGCAGGTGTTTCCAAGGCCGCATGCTGCAAGTATGTCTATACACGAAATGTATAAGTAGCAGCTTGCGGGCAAGAAGACACAGAAGGATGGCCAGGAAGAGAAAATGATACGAATAGGATCGGAAGGGAAACGAAGAAAAATGTGATAGTGAAGATGAAGCATGTAGCTAGTGCCATCTAACACGGGGAAACCCCGCCATATTTGGCTAAAACTGTGCAGTTGGCAAAAACAAACATGCCAAAGTAACATGAGGCGGTAAAAAATTAAAAAGAAAAGAATTAATATGCATCCGGCAAAATGGAAGGGGTAGGAAAAGGAGAAAGAAAAAAAAACAGCCACATGCGCGAGCTGCAGGAGCAGGGCCCGCGATCGCTTGGAATTGAGCAGAGCGCAGAAGCAGCAGGGCGTCGAAGACTGAACGCGTACATCGGCGCACAATTGATGCACTATGTGCGCTGTGTGTGGGCATGAAGTGACGTAGTGTGACACATCGTCGCACACTGCTCCGCACGAGCACAAGTTTGAAGTGCGAAGGTTGAATCAGTATAAATATGAAACAAAGTGCCAGTGTCCCGTAAATAGATGCCCCAGCAATCTATTCGGCGGGAACCAACCGGGAATGATATGTATGCTAGGAATCCACCGGTAAAGGCTGGTGTTTCTGCCCTCCCTTTGCCAGTAACAGTGCCACTGATTCCTCGCAATACCACGAAGTCGCGCATGCACTGTTTTTATAGAGGATGTCGTTTCGCGAATCTGCCCCGACCATGCCGCGGACGACGCAGCCGAGTCCGCCAGTTCATTCCCCACCACGCCCTTGTGGCCAGGGACGTGATACAGGCGTACCCAGTGACCCCCACGAGCCTGCAAGAGAAGCGCCCTCTTACAAAGCCAAACGCGTGAGTCCGTGTCACAGAGATGAGAGAACGCGGACAACAGTGAAATACAGTCGGTATAAATGTGTACCGGCGCTCCCACTGGCAGCGAATTGAGAACACGAGCGCCTCGGCGAATGTGACCACCTCGGCGCTATATGCACTTGTCTCCTTTACAACCTGAAAACTGCGTACGGCAGCCAAGCGTCCACGAGGGTCAAATACACCAAAAGCCGCTCCCGTCGAGGCACTCATGCATGTGCCAACCGTGTAGATGTGGTATGCGGAAAGGGCAGCGATCCGAGCAGCCTAGGAGTAAGTCGCTTGCAAAAGAAGCTACATATTTCTCGTGGATGACGGGACAACGGGTCGAACGGGCAGCCGATACCACTTGGATAGAGCGTGCTAGAGCCATAGTGAGTTACTTGTCGTAAAGAGTGATAACTCGGCACTCAAGAGGTCCAATTCCACTGTTAGGGGCGCACAGTTGGATAAAACATGCAGCGCCGACGTTCTGTTTGTGTGATACGCTCCGGTTAAAGCCACCAGGAGAGAACGTTGCACCGACAGCACTCGGGTGTGAAGGTGCGCCGCCGGGAAAGTAGGCCACCATACCGGCGACGCGTATGCAACCGCAGGCAGCAGAACCTGTCTATATAAACGACGTAAAAGTACTGGACGTAGCGTAAAATGCATGCGGATAAAATTCAGCAATCGAGCGACCAATACCTGGGCTTTAGTCTTAAGATAGTCAACGTGGGAGTGAAAGTTTAGTTTGTTATCGAAAACCACGCCGAGTAGTTTAATGTGGTCCAGATGTTTTAGAAATGCGCCGTCCAATCGGATTGACGGACGGCGCTTAGGAGCAACAAAGGGCACCAATGTGCCCGTTGTTGAAAAAAAAAAGATTTTGGAAGACTGATTTTCACCTTGTTTTGTCTGGCCCGATCAGAAAGCAAGGTTAAAAAATATTTTTTTTTCAGAAAGCAAGGTTAAAATTGATTCCGATAAGCCCTGAAATTCCAATCGTGACGAACCGCAAAGCAGGACGATGGTGTCATACACATGTGCCTGGATGTGAACACCCTCGGGTAATCTAAGACTAAGCAGGGAATGAATGAATAAATTCCATAGCATGGGGCTAATAGGCGAACCCTGCGGACTGCCACTTGAAGGGCTGGCCCAGGCTACACCTGTATTTGTGCGAAAAACTGGCCGCACTGACGCTTCGTGCAAACAGTGAAATCCTCTACCAAACCGTCGCGTGCCTCTTCGCAACGTTGCCGGTGACGGATAGAGGCTCGCCGATGCACTCGAATCTGCCAAGGTCGACAAAATGCCGACAGTTGCCGAGTCTATGTCCGAAAGCGGAGTCAAAAGCGATGTCTGGTCAGAAGCCGCGATATTTTCCGCATTCGAACCAGGGAAAAGCTGTTTCGGCGCTTGCATCTGTGGGCTCTTTTGGGCCTGATAGGGAGCTTTTGGCGGCACGATAAGGTATTCCATAATTACGGTCTCAGCGATGCCTCTGGCGGCGGCTCGGCAGGTAACGACAAGAGAACTGGACACTGGTTGCTTCTGAAAGACTGAAGCGAGAGCTATGGCAGCCGAAACCAAGCGTCGCAGTAGAGAACATCACGAGTTTAGACTGAGGGAAGCCGAGAGTTCGCGTGGGCGAAGAAATGAAGATCCGGAGGCTTGTGAACATGGCCGGTTGAATTCATCGCGATACCACGCAGAACATGGCGAAGAAATTCTGAGCGCCAGGAAACTATGCTGTGCGGTTTGCGACTGCTTTACTAAGATTTCCCCAGCTCCGCTGGTCTCTGGTGTTTGCGGTAGCTGAGTTTTACAGCGAAGCTGTATTCCACTCGTTGGTCGGAAAACTTTCTGGCATGAACACAAAACGCAAGGTCAACAATTGAAGGCAAATGGCATATCTTTCTTTGCAATCAGGCATACATCACATATCATCATCAGCCTATTTATGTCCACTGCAGGACGAAGGCCTCTCCCTGTGATCTCCAATTGCCCGTCTTGCACTAGCTAATTCCAACTTGCGCCATATATATATATATATATATATATATGACGTCACTAAGTATGTACATATACTAAGTATATACATACACTTAGTGACGTCATCACGCTTTCATATATAAAAGGGGGACCTTTCTAGCAACTTACAGGAAAGCGGGAAGACAGCGTGGGAGGGAGGGAGTGTGGCTTTTGCTATGTGAGCAGTTAACTGCGTCCTTGTGCTTTGCGCGGCGACGCGCGGTCCCACGCACCGTATCTTGAAAACGATCTGCACCACGGCTTCTACCTTTGTATGAGGTGTGCTTTCGCCGCTGTTTCCGTTGAAGCGATAGACCGCATGAGCCTTCGCTCGCTGCTGCCGACGCGCTTGCTCACGCCAGCGTTTTGGCAGCGGTTGTGTGCGGTCATCGAGTGTGATCGATTCATGTTTAAGTGTGCGCGCTGATACCATCCTTGTTAATTCTGTTAGTAAGCGAATGTGTCCAAGTTTATACAGCCGATAAAACTACTATCCTTACTCCTTATAGCTCGCTACTAATTTGCTATCGCAATTCATGCTTCGCAACGCGCAGAACTGTTGTCGACGGCAGCGGCATTTCGCCAGCGTTCGCACCGAACGCTCGCGGCGTTGGTGACCTGCTTATGAAGAGCGCGCCAACCTTTGCCGTACACCCTAAGGCGGTGAACCGTAGCGACCATAAAGCCATGGTACTTGTGATCACTGAATAAATGAAAACCACCGGATCATATATATTTCTCACTTTTTAATAGTTCAAATAACCAATTACACCATCATATCTTAATAGTCATAATTGGAAATACATAATTCCCACTGTAGTACTGCTTCGCTGGTCTTCCATCTTCACCCCAGTGGAAGGGCTGACAGTTTTTTTATAATATTTATCACGGGAGTACGACGGTCTCAATATGGCAGATGCACTTTCGAAGCTATTTTTAACAAAACGCAGAGCGTACTGAAGAAAGTGTGTCAGTGGAAACTGTCTTGGCAACCTGATGTAACGACATGTTTCTGTTTAGATTGCGAAGATTCTGCAGCTCTTTAACAATGTTTTCAACTGCGCTTGCTGGCACATGATGGTGAGACTCAAGCTTTGGAAAAAAAGTGCGAAACTGTCAGTAAAAGGATTGCACTCCAAATGGCTACCACCACTACAGCCTGTTTCACAGGTGTACCCAACACCAAAAATCGAAGCGCGACTATGCTCCCCATCCAGCGTAGATGGTTCGACTTCAAATTTGGCATCTGGCACTTGTAAAAGCTGTGTTGCTGTAGTGTCACGATGCTACCTTGGCACATGCGTCCTGAATGACTCTGCTGACCTCAGATCACTGGAACACCCCACGAAAGGTCACATGACAGCGTCCATTCCCTTATCCAAATGTGCAGCAACATGGCAAACGAACTCCGTGCGAGTGGACTCACTTTTCCAGCACGAGGGCACAGAACAGACAAATGGAGGATCATCCTGTTTTTTGCGTTGTTTCCTGTGATGTCTGAAGACGTGGCTTCGCAGGCTTTCATAGTTTTTAAACAAAGCGGTGCATGGCTCACTAGGACAAAGTGGGCCACCCACCACACTGCTGTGATAATGGTAGTGCTCGAAGTAGTCCACCAACGTTGAAAACATCTACGAAAAAATAGGGCAAGCAGGCATTCTTCATTGGTGCTACAGCTGCAATAAAAATGAAACCATTGTTTCCCCTAAGGTCCACACTCTTCCTCATGGCAACGTTTTTCAGAATCATTCAATAATATAACATTATTCAATTTGTGCCATAATGGAACCACACCAGTAGACTATAATGAATTCCACACCACTAGATTATAGTTCTGATGGTTTGTGTGCATGTCAACCAATGTTAATTTTCGTTCATTTTATCCCAATAGTGCTTTGATTTTTCAAAGAAGTAACACATCCCTGCAAATACCACCAAATGTGAGCATTACGTGGGGTCTGGCCATGTACATTCGCAAATGCAATATTAAGATTAAACTGATGCAGACCATGATGTTTGCCATTAATGACGATACAAGTTCACATTTTGAGGATATGTGAAGGCCGCATCAGCTGCACAATCAGCTGCATTATCAGCTGCATTATCGAGCGTGATTGCTTCACACAAAAGGAGCATCAGCAAAGGAATGAGTAGGAACATAAACCGCTAACAGTTCGTACATTAGATGAAGTGTCAGCACGTCCTGAAGTGCATTGTCAGCTTTAATACCGGTGTCACACAGTCACTTTCGATCGCAATAGGGACCAATTTGGATAGAGCTCGATCCGGATCCAGACAGTTCGCGACCCGTGCATCACGATCGGGCCTGATCGTAACCGTAGGTTGACGATCATGTAGTTGTGAGAGTTGCAAACAATCAGCAGACTTCCTTACCCACTATGGCAAAAGAAGTACTGTTTTCTTGAGGAAAACTAAAAGAAGTTTTCTGTTAGAATTTTATACAAATTTGATAAGTGCTTTGGACCCGCTTACCACAACTGGTGCACCTGAGCTCAACCAGATTGGATCCGAAATGTTGTACCGTGTAGCAGCGGTCATTGTCAATCTCAATCAAAACTCACACCGATATTTAACAAGTAAACCCACGGACTCGCATGACGCCTTCACACTGCTTCATCGCGTGCTATGCAGAGACCCCACTATATATGTAAAAATACTTTAATTTGAAGCGCTTAGACTGCTCAGCTTAGACGACGCTAAATATGAAGATTCCGGAGAAACGGTCTTCCAAGCATTCCATAATGGCTTTCTTGCCACACAGCTTTGAAATGCCGTGAAGGGAGGTGAGAATTTTCGCAAGTATACACGTGTAAACAACGTGTCATTCGATTCTGAAGCGTGCTAACATTGGCAGCAAATGTTCTCGCAATTTCCTGAACAAAACGGGCAACACAGCATACTCGTACATACGAAATGCAATCACAAAAGATCATGCCTTTGGGTGGCCGAAAAAAAAATTGACATTGTAGTCTTAGCTTCACAGCAACAAAGGCCAATCCAGCGAGTTGTGAGAAGCGCATACAGCTTAACGACAGTTGTTGCCACATTGGTTTCCGGCAGCTGCTTTTGTGTTCGTCTATATATCTCCCAAAAGCACTGAAAACATCGAACCTATGAGCTCTTTGTCTGCCCTCACTAACCTTATTCTTTATAGGGCTCGCGCGTACGACTTTCAGCAGTGTGGGCCTTTAGGGCTTTCGCGTGTCGCTTGCAACTGCTGCGCATAAGAGCGTCAATGAAAGCAGTAAGATAAAGCTTACCTGATTTTCAATCAGAAGTCCAGCAGTGACACACTTGACACAAGACGGGTCACACGGCGCTGACGAAATCCAGACAACCAGGAGACCGCAGGAGTAGCAAACCAAATGAAGCTGCGCAACCTAACCTTGCGTAACCTAACCTTGCGTAACCTAACCTTGCGTAACCTAACCTTGCGTAACCTAACCTTGCGTAACCGAACCTTGCGTAACCGAACCTTACGTAACCTAACCTTGCGTAACCTAACCTTGCGTAACCTAACCTTGCGTAACCTAACCTTGCGTAACCTAACCTTGCGTAACCTAACCTTGCGTAACCTAACCTTGCGTAACCTAACCTTGCGTAACCTAACCTTGCGTAACCTAACCTTGCGTAACCTAACCTTGCGTAACCTAACCTTGCGTAGCTGCTCGGCAACTAATGAGTACTAGCTAGCGAGCACGCGAGGTAATCAGCGCCCCACCACGAGCACACATTAATTCCCGACTTCTAGTAATAATGTACAGTCGTCGCCTCAAAAAGAGACGACATGTCGACCTGCAGTTTTAACTCCTCTTTTTCCCGGTACAAATTACGGAAACTCTCCCTTTCTGAAAACACAGAAGATAAACACGTTTTGTTTGCGTCTTTCTAACGTACCTTTCCTCCGTTTTGGACAAAACAGAAGTTTTGTCCGTTTTTCTTGTTTTTTACATAGACACCCTCTGTTTTTGATCGAACATAACAGTATCTGTATTTTTTATGTGTGTTTTCAACGTTGAAATTGTGGAAATTGTTTACGGTCTACGTAAAGAAGGGCTTCTGACCTAAGTACTGATAAGGGAGTCCGCCGCGATCGCCATGGCAAAAACCATGGCTCGAAGGGCGCGCTCCGCAACCTCCTCACGGAAAATCCTACGCCTCTGCCAGGGACAAAATCGAGGTGGTCAGTGTCATCATGGAGACGTAGCTTAGCTTTCCGTGCGCGGTCTCAACAATCAACTGCATGTCAGATGCTGTGATGGGAATACTCTGAAAGCGCGCTTGAAGTGCAGCTTTAATCACAATCTTTTGATAACTGCATCAAAAAAAAAAAAAAACGGGACTTTAAGACCAAATGACGCATATTTATGTCGATATCCGAACGCCATCACCAGAGCATTGTGTACAGAAACATGTCGCTATAGCAAAAATACAGCGTCTGCATTTCTTCGGTATTGCCGTTATTCTTTAGAGTCGCGGCATGACGGAGTGAGCTGGGGTGCCGCGATGTGTTCTCTTTCCCTCGGAGAGGGCGAGGGGGAGCGCATTGAGCCAGCTAGTGTGGTCAGCGCTAATCATGACAACGGGGCAACTCTTACTGCTGGATCAGGGCCTATTGCCGAATCTGCCAACAGCACCATGTAACAGTTGCCACCGCTCACACTTACTCAAAGTAAAATGCGCACGAGGCCAACATGTAGTTCTCATGCTCTTCATTGAATTCGATTTGTGTGTTTAACCATAGCGGAGCCATTCTGCAGTTAGTGTAACAGCTTTCTCCGTGTTAAATTATACGATTCGCAATTGCCGGCACATACGCCGCACAGATTGTGCTACGGATACACATGCGGTACGTGCTCTAGCCATTCTCAAGCCCGGCATGATGAAAGCGGTGACGTCAAATTCACCGCGGCTTACTAGGGAGAATCCCCATTAGATTCCATGGCAGTCGGGCAAGGAAGCATGACGTCACGAATCGAAATGCAGCGTCCTTGTGCTATCTCGAGAGGCGTTGACAAAGCCTCTCAACGCGCTCGCTTATCGGCGAGTTCCTAACTCAAAAGACCACTCAGCGGCCTTCAATTGGTCATTAATTCGTTCTCATTCACAACTCATAAGAAGTACTTTAATGTCCGCGCAATTTTGTATAGAGTTGCTTGAATTCGCAAAGCTGGTTGGTGTTGCCGCGGCAGGGCAACAGTAAAGCTATTCCAACACATTTAGCGTGCCCGAGAGTAGCGAAGTTCGCGCTACTGGGCGCCACCTTCTCCGATAGAAAGCAGTGGCGGCGGGAGCAGGCAAGCACTGTCAAGGTAACCGCTGTGGCAATAGCAAACCGCAACTTTGGGTTAACAAAGCGTTACCGGGATCAAAGGTGAAGGTAAACTGCGACCTGAACGTGGGCTCCTGTTGACCACAGCCACGGGCTCCATTTATAAAGCTTTATTGGTGCTCATTTGATACACACGAGCAATCGGCGTTAAATGTAATGCCTGTCAAAGTGTTTTGAACAAACCAACGGCCTCATTTAAGGCTTATTGCGATAGCAATTATATGGACACTTCATGCGAATTTTTGACGTTGCCGTCGTTGCCGTCGCCGTGAGGTTCCGTATAAAGTCCAACGGTGATAAAAGCGTAGTCGGGCGCCGTACGCTGTGTGTGAGCGTGAAAGCGTGCGAGGGTGAGCCGGCAACCCCAGCTTAATCTCGCGCACGCGAGAGAGGAAGGTCGGCGGAACCGCGCGCTCTTCGCGCGCGAGGCATGGGGATGAGTCGCCGTTATTTTGAAGGCGATAATGGTGTGGCCGAAGTGCGCGGCCGCGGGGGCCTCATCTTCAATGATATCTGCGATAGGGACAAACTATATGCGCCGAGTGCCGGTAGCTTCGTATGCGCGGTGCTTTCGACGTTTAGTTCGTGTTGAAGAGCGAGAGCCAGCGCGAAGGTCAATTTGCTCGCCACCGCGCTTTCGCACTCGAGCGTTTTGACGAGTTTGCGCAGTCATCAAGCGACATGTGTTCATGTTTACCTGTACGCGCGTGACACCGTGCTTGTTTAGTTAGTAAGCGAATATTTACAACTTTATACGGCCGATAAAACTACTATCCTTACTCCGTATAACTGTCTACTAACTTACTATTGCAATCGATGCTTCGCCTTTCGGGCGAAACCAACTTTTTTACCTGCTCCCTTTTTCAGCGCACCACTTTAAGCACTGAAATTATGGTCGCGTGAGTGAAACCCCTAGAATCATGACCTCCAGTGGTCACACAGAAGAAAACTGAAAGAAGAAAAATACCACTAGCACAATGGGCTTGCGATGTCAGCAGCATTGTTCATTACTGAGGCATGTGCATGCTTAGTAAGCACATTTCCCTTTTCGCAGAAGAGCCGGTTAGCTTGGCGGAAAGATCACGTAGCCCCAGTGTAGGCCTCATTTCCACAAGCCCTCCTTTCGCCCAGTCCTCCCTGATCTCGGTGCGCGAGAGGGGCGGAGTTTCAAAGGAAACTCAAACGGAGTTTGAGCGGAGTTTCAAATGAATGCGGTGATGCTACACGATCAACTTAGAAAATAGTTTCGGGAGTTTAATTATAGTGTAACAGCTTTCGAAAGCATCAGAATGATTTCAATTGCCAACCATCCTCAGCTTTTCTTTTAGCAGTGTTAATCCTAAATTTTACATGAATGAGGGCAAAACTTACAGATGGCCGCAATGCGTAATTACTGTGGCAGGTGCTTTGTAACAGTATGCGAAATAGGACACCTGACGTACGTAGAAGGTACGGGCATGCTACCCCTGCAAGCTTTGGTTACATCAATCATAGCTAACTTCCTGCTAAGGGAAACGTTGCCAAAACATCCAAGTACGCGTGCGTCCCGCCACTATATATTCACTCCTAGGAGGGTCGTTTTCCTGGCAACATCAGAAAACTTGCATCTTTACAAAAGACGCCGTGCTCGTAGTTTTCAAAACGAATTATCGCAGCCCAAGAATAATTCAGGGCCGACGTCGCATTGCCCGCACCGTAAACAAACATTTCTACTTTCTACTCTCGTATAGCAGCAGACCATGTGGGTACTTTTCCATTCGCGCTCTCTACATATTAATTCGGAATGGCACCATCTCCGGTGCCATTCCGAATGAATATGTAGAGAGCGCGAATGGAAAAGTACGACAGAAGACCAGACGAGCGCTCGTCCAGTCTTCTTTGTTATCGTTACACTTTATTCGAGCTCTGTATATACATTCGTCATGAAGACTGTTCTAAACGCTTGCGTCAAAGTCACACAATCTCTATTTTGTCTTGCAGGCATTTTCTCGCAAGGAGTCAGGGCCTGCCGGAACGCGTTTAAGTCTGCCGAGGCACGCTGTTTCGAGGCGCTGTCAATACTGGGTTACTTGCTGTGCTGGCCGATGAAGCTAACAATCCTGTGTCACGTTGTCAGCAGTAAGCAAGAGCCATTTTGTTGTCATTCAATCTCAATGGCGACACAGCACTATTTCACAAGCGATCTACAATCAGTAACACAAAAAAAAAAGACTCCAGGATACCTGAAGAATCTCTCGAACTATGCTATGAAATGGAGAAAATACTATATCCCCGTCGGATTTATGAATCTCCGTATATGTACAATATTTCAGCAGGCTGCGAAGGATGAATATCATAATGAAGTAGTGCACCGGAGCGATAGGAAACAGTTTAACATTGTGTAATATTTCATTTTCGTTGTCTGAAATCCAGGTTAGGTTGTCCAGGTTAGGTTATATTGGGTTCTTATGTACCATTCATGAAAAACAATATTTGGCACTTCAACTGAATATTGAGTGCGTGATGTGTCGAGAGCATATATTTGCCTTGTGTTTGGGCAGTGTTTGATATGCTTCGCCAAGTGTCAGGTGATCTAACTAGTGCATTGTAGTTAGCCTCATGAGAAAGCGGATATGTGCATATGCCGGTAACAATAAAGTTATAAAACATTGCATTGTATAAATGTGCGAGCAGTCACCGGCAGTGCGAATATCGACACGTACTATCGCGATGGAAAGAAACGCGAACAGCGGAGCGCGTGGCCCAAGCATAACTGACGGTACAGTACGCGCCGTCCAGTCATCACCATTGACAGGCGGGTACATCCGGTTTGGTCGCGCTGTGCGATGGTGCGCCCCCTATCCGGCGATATTTTTGTTTCTGTTCTGCTTCTCTTTTATTTGAAAACGAGGAAAGCTGACGGTACAGTAATGATGGCAGCGCAAACTGTACTATCGCGATGCAAAGAAACGCGCACCGCGGAAAGCGTGGCTTTTGGCAGAGTCAGCGCTACTGCGAGGATACGTGTCCAACTGCCATATGCTTTGGCGGTCGCTAGGCGAATCTCTGCTTTCCATCGGCGCCACCGTAGCGCTAGAATCTTGCTCCGGCTGGCGCTATCGCATCGCGTGTGCGTTCCGAGTGTCAGACATGACTGGCAGATGACAAGCTTTCCTTGTCAATATGCCCGGCAAGTAAAATGCGGCACGCTTTCATGCCGTCGCGATGCCTGTGTGATTAACAGAACTGAAGCGTGAATTCCAGACCATAGCAAATTTATTGGTCTAAGAAAGATAAAGAGAACAACTGAAACAAAGGCTCAAGCTGGCACAAAGTTTGAGGAAATAACGAAGCAGAACTGCTCGACAAAAACATACTTTGCATTAATTAATATTTGGTGAAGTCTCCTTCGGCCAGGATGACGGATTCCATGCGCCTTGGAATAGAGGCAAACAGGTCTGTGGCTAGCTAAGTGCCGCGAAGCCTTTCCCACTCGGCGTGAACAGCAGCCCAAAATGAGTCCTTGTTCATTTTATGGAGCTGCAGTCGTGGCAAGCGTGATTTCATAATTCCCCAGACATTCTCAATTGGATTTATGTCCGCTCCTTTTGCTGGCCACGAAAGTTTACGGATAGCAAGGTTCTCTAGCATAGCCTCCACGGAACGTGAAGTATGGATTGGAGAAAGGTCATGCTGATAATAAAACAGCCCATCCTTGAATGGCCCATCCAAAGCAAAGGGCAGGACAACCTGCTCTATTACATTAGAGTATTCTGCTGCAGTGAAGCGTTCATCTAGCCGTATAAGGGGACCCAAGCCTTCGGCTGTGATGGCATCCCACACATTCAGGGAGCAGCGCCCGCTGAGGCTTGTTCGCTTGAAGCAGGTGGGATGAAAGCTGCATAAAGTAAAAAAAATAAAGTTAAGTTTGTCTTTACGCGCGTCAAAATGGTATGATACGTTTAGCCCAATCGCTGCTGTATCCAAACATTTTTCTTGTATATTATAGCGAAGTAGGCACCTACCAGTAGAACAGGGACTGCGCTGTGACTGTAACGTAGCTTTTATTCATTGGCTCAGAATGCACCTCAAGGCGTTAATTCCTGACATGAGGCAACCAAAAAGTAGCTAATCTAATTGAAGAACACGTGTCTGAGCTTAAAACACTGAACTATATATTATGTTCTTTAAACGATCGCTGGTCGCACCCTCATGCGACACTCGTCGTAGAGCTATCTACGGTAAATGTTGATGGTACTCTGACCACACTAGCGCTAAGTGAACGAATTCATAACCAGATATTTACAAAGAGCGCCGCAATTCAGGAACACTAGGGGGCAAAGGCTTACCGATGATTTTCTGGACGCCACACTTTCAGTCTCTCGTGACCCTTTGTGGTAAATGCGCTCTCATCTGCGAACATCACCTGGCCCCAATCCTCCACAGACCAGTCTTTGTGCGATTGTGCGAATTGTAGACGGGTGGCTTTGTGGCGATCCGAAAGCAAAGGCTTTCTTGCGGCTGTCCTGCTGTGCAGGCCCGCTTCGTGGAGACGCTGTCGAACCGTTTGAACGTCAATGTTTAGCCCGAGCTCCGTTTTGATCTGCTGGGCTGTTAAAAAAAAAAGGATTGTCTACGGCAGCTGCAATAATTAGTAGGTCTTGTTCCACGGTCGTGGAACGTGGCCGCGAACCGTGAGGAAGGTCCGAGAGTCTACCTTCAGTTTTTTAAGCTTTCAAAACTCTGTTGACTGTCGAAAGCGCTCTTCCGGTAATCTTCGCAATTCTTTTCTGGGAAATTCCTTGGCGGTACAAAGCGATCATTCCGATCCTGTTGGCGTCCGACGCTCGCGGCATCTTTTTCTTTTCAAACTGAAGGGACTCAAGCCGATAGCTTTGCTCCTACGCCGTAGGAGAAGACATCGCGCATGGGCAGCTCCACTTCCAATCATAGTTTTCATTTTCGAAGCTTGTTCTTTTTTATTTTCATGATCACCGCTGCCGTGAGGCAGCGACAATCAAGCTCGCTTAACGCTTCAGTTCTGTTAAGCAGACAAGCATCGCGACAGCATGAAAGAGTGCCGCATTTTACTTGCCGGGCATATTGGCAAGGAAAGCTTATCTGCCAGTCATGCCTGGCACTCGCAACGCACACGTGGTGCGATAGCACCAGCCTGAACAAGATTCTAGCGCTACGGGGGCGCCGGCTGAAAGCAGAGGTTCACCTAGCGACCGCCAATGCTTATGGCAGTTGGACACGTGTCCTCGCAGTAGCGCTGACTGAGCCAAAAGCCACGCTTTCCGCAGTTCGCGTTTCTTTTCATCGCGATAGTACAGTTTGCGCTGTCATCGTTACTGTGCCGTCACCTTTCCTCGTTTTCAAAGAAAAGAGAAGCAGAACAGAAACAAAAATATCGCCGGATAGGGGGCGCACCATCGCACAGCGCGATCAAACCAGATGTGCCCGCCTGTGAATGGTGATGACGGGACGGCGCGCACTATACCTTCAGTTATTAAAGAGAAACTGAGACATCCACCCAAATGTAGCAATTCGCTACTATGGAAACCCAACCGGGTTCCTCGAAAGAAAACCTCGCAGTTGAAGAAAAATTCGTCCTGGTCCGGGACTCGAACCCGGGACCACCGCCTTTCCGGGGCAGCCGCTCTACCATCTGAGCTAACCAGGCGGCTAGCAGATGGCAGGGCGAAGTCGAATTTGTCGACAACTCGAAGCAAAGGCAAGTATATGATGTAAATAGTTCAGCGGAAATCCGCTAGGTGGAGATAAGTAATTAAAGAGAAACTGAGACATCCACCCAAATGTAGCAATTCGCTACTATGGAAACCCAACCGGGTTCCTCGAAAGAAAACCTCGCAGTTGAAGAAAAATTCGTCCTGGTCCGGGACTCGAACCCGGGACCACCGCCTTTCCGGGGCAGCCGCTCTACCATCTGAGCTAACCAGGCGGCTAGCAGATGGCAGGGCGAAGTCGAATTTGTCGACAACTCGAAGCAAAGGCAAGTATATGATGTAAATAGTTCAGCGGAAATCCGCTAGGTGGAGATAAGTAATTACTTATCTCCACCTAGCGGATTTCCGCTGAACTATTTACATCATATACTTGCCTTTGCTTCGAGTTGTCGACAAATTCGACTTCGCCCTGCCATCTGCTAGCCGCCTGGTTAGCTCAGATGGTAGAGCGGCTGCCCCGGAAAGGCGGTGGTCCCGGGTTCGAGTCCCGGACCAGGAGGAATTTTTCTTCAACTGCGAGGTTTTCTTTCGAGGAACCCGGTTGGGTTTCCATAGTAGCGAATTGCTACATTTGGGTGGATGTCTCAGTTTCTCTTTAATTACTTATCTCCACCTAGCGGATTTCCGCTGAACTATTTACATCATATACTTGCCTTTGCTTCGAGTTGTCGACAAATTCGACTTCGCCCTGCCATCTGCTAGCCGCCTGGTTAGCTCAGATGGTAGAGCGGCTGCCCCGGAAAGGCGGTGGTCCCGGGTTCGAGTCCCGGACCAGGACGAATTTTTCTTCAACTGCGAGGTTTTCTTTCGAGGAACCCGGTTGGGTTTCCATAGTAGCGAATTGCTACATTTGGGTGGATGTCTCAGTTTCTCTTTAATTACTTATCTCCACCTAGCGGATTTCCGCTGAACTATTTACACCTTCAGTTATGCTTGGGCCACGCGCTCCGCTGTTCGCGTTTCTTTCCATCGTGATAGTACATAGTGCGTGAGTGCTTACTAGAAAATCAATAAAAGGTCCTCAATAGTCACAATTCCATATCATGAGAAAACAAAAACGCAAAATATCGCAGCTAGGAGTGCGTCTACTTGCTTCGCCGTCATACGGCAGTCTCCGATCTGATCTTTGAACCTCATTTATTTCGCTCATGTACGGTGAAGTACATCACGTTCTAATAACCTCTGGCCTTCCGTGGTTTTAAACCCTTGACCCAGCTTTTCTAGGGAAAAGAACCTGCGACGGCTTGCAACCCATAAATGCCGGATTTGGCCAGAGTATCTCCGCCATGGAAGCCGTCAAGCGAGAATTCGATGCCAACTTTAGGGTCAACGTGCAGTACAAGGTCAGTCAGTGCATTTCGTTATGGGGTGATTTATTTATAGTACAAAATATGACGTAACACTGGTCGCTTTGGAGATGAGTCCCGTTCTGTACCAGAAGCGTTACGTCGATGAGTCGTATCTGAACGCATATAGGAAGAAATTTTCCTTGATCGAAATTTACGGGAACAGTCTTGGGAAAACCCTATATGCTACGAAGATCCCTTCAAGTTCAATATAGATATAAATGTAACCAGCTATAGAAACTTTTAAAAAAAGAAGGAGAGGATGGATCTAGCTGCTAACTTTGTAATGTCACAGGTACAACAAATATCACAGTGTGGTTTAGTGTAATTAGCCACAATGACCACATATCGAAATTGAAACAGCGCAAAAAGCAGCAAAAGAAAAAAAAAACACGACACCATGGCGCTCACTCATCGCCGTGGTGCCGTCTTTTTTTGGTTTCGTTGTTTGCTTTTTGCACTGTTTTGTTTTCGTAAAGTTGCACGAATAAGCCGACGTTTGCAGTATACTCAAGGTCACATAGCATGCCACTGACCGTTGGTTGTATTCAAATTTTTAACTAAAAGCTTTCTGGTGTTCATTTTTTGTCATCTTAATTTACGCCTCCCATGCTTGTGCCTAAAGTCTGCAGTATGCTTGAACGACTGTGACACTCCTGAGTTTCTTTGTGTGTGTGCCGTGTGTGTTTTTTTTTCTGATCTCCCTCCCTTTCTATGTGTGTGAATGTTTCTTTATCTCTCTGTCTCCCCTTACCCCTTCCCCAGTGCAGGGTATCAAACTGGATATCTACCTTCTGGTTAACTTCCCTGCCTTTCCCATATCATTTATCTCTCTCTCTCTCTCTCTGCAGTATGCGGTAACTAGAGTTAATACTATGTAGTGCTCTTTTGAGATTTTTCTTGCGCACTGATACGCAGCTCATAACTCCCGAGGACGCAATCAACGTCATCAGCCCGGAAGACCTGGCCAAAGGCGTGCAGGCGGAGTTCGAAAATCGCCACAGGATCATTCCTCTCATCTCGATTGCACTGAGTCGACTCTTCGCCGTCGTTCTGCTCTCCGCTGTTCTGGAGTGAGTGTAGCTGCTGCCGTAATTTATTTAGTAACATAAGCCGAGAAATATGTTTGCAAGCAAGGTGACTAACCGAATTCAGGATTTGCAGTAGCGAGGTGAGACAAGTCTTGGAACAATCTTTTCTAAGCCGTTTTCTAGACGCCCTTAAAAGAAGAGAAAAATGTGATCCTATTCAACAAAACTTCGCTGCTAGCCGAGCTTTGCTTTTGCGCCACACCCCCAGTTATAAACATCGAATGCACGGTAGCAAATGCCTCAAAAATTCATTGAATATGTACAAGATTTAAAACTCACCGCATATTTTGTAATATTTGTAGAGTACGTAAAACGTTTTGTAAAGTTTAGGTATTAGACACATTCCAATGTAAAAAAATGCAAGGCATCTGATTCAAGCCGTTTAGTTAGCAATGTGCCGTGTTAGTTGTGCACCAATGCATGTTTTGATACATGGCGGATTTTAATGCGTAACTTTTAGAATGGATTGTTGAAAAACAGTGGTCCCCATTGATTACGAGTTTACATTACGCTATGCAATACCGTGCAAAGCGTTTGCGTTGCTTATGACTCGTATCAGATTACACCTTTACATGTCACTTAAGAGTTTGGTCCAGGCAACTTGGAAACACGCACGAAACAGAAACAGCAGAGCTCTTTTCCTTCCTTGATTATACCTTGGGTTAGATAGCAATGAACAAATAACACATTTGGTTTAGATAGTCAAGCTTGGAAGCAGTTATCGTTCTCAACCATCGCATAAGGCTCGAATGTGTTTGTGAGCTGAATATTTCCAAAATTTAAGGTTCTCACTACAGGGCAAAAGAATACGTTGAAAAGTACCTGGATGACCTGGCCTTTGACAACATCTACGTTACCGAGTATTTCTGCAAGATCGACGAGAGGCGAGCACGAAAGGTAATTCGAAGGGAAAGCACGAAAAGGGTAAGCACGCAAACGTTAGGCTTCACGTATCCTTGACGCAACAGTCGCTATATAAATAGTTAAGCATCTTCCTGCCACCGTGCTGCGCCTAAGTGTGTTGAGAAGTGAGGCTGGATAATTATCACCCGCGATGAGAGCTGGAACACTTCATCTAAAGGATTAAATTGTGAGGTTTTGCGTGCCCCAAACACGATATGCTAATGAGGCACGTCGTATTGAAAGACTGCGGATTAAATTTGGCTACATGGGGTTCGTTTACGTTTACCCACTGCACCGGTACACGGGTATTTGCATTTCACATCCATATACGTGTGACCGCCACAGCGGGAATCGAACCTCGACCTCTAGCTTAGGAGCTCGGCAGCCATAGCCAGCAAGCCACCATGGCGGGCTAAGACTTCTAGCGTTCAAATACAAATTCGTAGCCAAGACGCATATACTTCTTGAAGACGAGACTGTCTGTACAGTCCACCTGCACATGTCTAACTGCTATTGAAGCCTTTAGATGCTGCTCATACCACTTATTTTTACTTTTTGCAGGGTTTGGACACACTACTGCCACTCAAGCGATACGAAGCCATAGACATATACGACCCACTGGAGTTCCGTTTCTCACGCAAGGAAACAACAATAGTGGTAATTGACTTAACGTTGAACTATTGTTGTACTGCACTACGCTGCACTCTATTCTGACGGGTAACGTTGCAACCTATCACGTTCGATTCCTCTTACACTGGGTCATACTGTATGGACTTACTGCTCAGAAGCTATACATTATTAGACACGTGGCGCTGTTCCCTCTGAAATGACGCTATTTGCATTCGCTGTGTACAGCATATATGTCACAAAAAATGAGCTGCGTTTCTTATTCTGGTAAATAAACAGTGCCTTGTGTAGTATCTTGTCAAATAAGACAATAATACAATAGTCCCAACTTCCCCGACTAGCAGCTATTACTTTTAAAGCGCATCTCTTAGGCGCCCGTTCTTTCGGCCAGCGTCGGCGTTGGCGTCGTCATTCGTAACCGAGCGAACGAGCACAGCGAAAGATGAGAGCGTACGCTGAGCGCACCGGTGGATGAAAAATATATGGTTGATCCCTCTTTCATAGGAATCGGTAGAACACGAAAGTGAAGCGCGTCTTCACAGAAGTAGTTGCATGTTTGCTCCGTGAACTCGCCGTCCGCTGCTGTGAAAGGCGCACGATTTGCGGGTCGGCGACTATGTTGCAGGTTTCTTTGGCACGCGGCGTGATGTTAGCAAACGGCTTCGTGCAGCCGAGTCGCTTCGGCGAAGGTACCAACATTTTGGTCCCGCGCCGTAGTGTCTTGGGCAGGCCAGTCGAGTTGCGACGCACTCAGCTTGAGGAATGTGACTGGCAGAGCATAAAGAAAGGAATTCAACAAGAGCGGACACTCCTATAGAGCGCAGCGGCTGAATTGAGGGCAGCGCGCCAAGCGGTCGGCATTAATCACTTCCGTTTTCGGTTTAGGGCGCGCGCATTTTGAAGGCTAGCTAGCACGCCGGCTGCGCTTTCTTTTTTTTGCCCGACCACGCACGGTCTTCGTGCGGAATCGGTTTATTATTTGGTAAAATGACCGCGAACGATCTTGTCAAATCCCATCGAATCTGTGCCACGTGCAATTTCGCAAAGTAGACGCAAGTCTCCTTGTGAACTGAGGAAATATTTATTTTGCTCTATATAAAAGCTCGTTCCGCGCTTTTTGTGCGTTGATCCAACGTTGTGACCCCAGGTAAGCAGTAGTTACCGTATGAAGCTCCACCGGACGGCACCAGCTGAAAAAAAGAATTATAAGCATGTTACATTTACAAGCATGTGTCATTTGATATTTATAATACTGCTTGTAGAGGCGAAACGTGCGAAAGCGGTGAATGGGCGGCATTACAAACAAAAGCAATTCGCTTTTACACACATGGCCTAGAAAATACCCGACTCATCCCAAACAATACGATATTTTATGAAAACATCCGATTTTCAAGCATTCCCCCATTTCCGGGCATTATTTCCTGCACTTTAGCAGCACAAATACACGGGCGACTTCGCGTTTCCAAAACTTGGCCTCGGGCGACGCGACGGTACGCTACAAACAAAGAGATGGACGCAACATAGGTTCCCAGCAGGACCATTCTAGACGTTCGCAGAATGCCTTCTACTCGCACTCAAGACAAATGCGTGGGTGCAAAGCCTGTTTTCAGTCCTTTAGAAGACGGAATTTTGGAATTACAAGTTTCTGATACGTTTCTCGGCGTTATCTTTCGTGCGTTCTGCTGGCGCCAGCAACTCACTCCCATGTTATCACTCTTGGCAATCGCCCATCGCGATTTCAACAGGGCCGCTATTTTGTAGCGATGCCTTTAAAGTAATAATGCCTTTTCGCGCTTATCGCGCTTTGTCAGTGGTCAGAGCGACGGTCCGCTCACGATATCAACGTTGATAACGCGAGCGGACCCGTCGCTCTGACCACTGACAAAGCGCGATAAGCGCGAAAATGCATTATGACATTAAAGGCATCGCTACAAAATACAGGCCCAGGCCTGAGTACCGAAAGAAGGTATATGTTATCGCGGGGCCACAAAAAACGTCACAAACTTGTCCCTGTAAGATTCCTTACACGCCAAACTAACTTTGTCACCACGGCCGAGCTGCTTATCGCTAACTGCGTCACAGCACGCTGCGCGGCCAGTGTCTCAGCGGAACTGCAATAAGTTACAATAACCCATAGGAAGCGTCGGAAACATGTCCCAGCACAATTCATTAACTCAAATTAGCTGCGCCAAGACGGCCGAGCAGTTTTGCGCTAACTGCGTTCTAAGTCTCGGTCCCGTGCCGTAAGCCTAATTGCGTCGTAGACTGTGAAACAAAATTTCTCACCTTGTCGTAGTCCAATAGTGCAGTGCTGTCTTGTCCCAGTGCAGAAGGAACGCAAGAATACGCCGGGAGCCCAAAAAACCAGGCTAAATTTAAAAAAAAAAGACGGGTCGCCGCGGGCGAGCGCTCGAACGCGCGCGCAGCCGCCCTCACTCGCCTCAGGGCAGTGTCTGGCGGATGACGCTTGCATCTGGCGCGTCATTGGCCTGTCGCTAGGTAAGGCAAGAAAAATAAGTCGCAAAGTTTAAGTTCATTTATACGCAAAACGTTTTAGTTTTCGCGGCAAAGAATAAAAAAATAAACGAATGTCTCTTAACTTAATCTCACTTTCCTTTTGTCCATGCACGCGGCAGCTAACGTAAGAAAAGCGTAGTGCGGTGACTTGACTACGAGATGGCGCCATAGTAGCGCCCGAGCACTGTTCGTCTACTAGGTCTGTCGGCAGCGGCGGCTTTGAATCGCACCTACGCGTAACTTACGCGCTAGCCCCACGTACTGCCTCTCCCGGTCTCCAGATTAGCGAGGCAGTCGCGCCACACTTCGCTCCGTTTGCAATATGTCGCACGAGACCAATTTTCCGCGCAAGCTAATATATCGCGAAATGAAAACACGTAAAGAGCTGCGCTCAAATTTCGCATTAGGGAATATTGTTCTCGTGGGCGATTTTTTTTTTCTCACATTTTATTCATTGTAGTCAGCATGTGGGTGAACAATTTCTGCCTAAAAGCACCCTAGGGAAAGGCCTGACGTTTGACGCGAAAATGTAGGAACCAACTGTCTCCCGTGGTTTCCCAGTTGGCATACGGGGTCTGGAAACTGCAATGTTGCACCAATGGAGACCACAGTTTCGTGATATAGCAGCCAGTCATTTGCTTTTTGGTTAGGTGCAGGTGGTTTCAATAAGAACTGGAGGAACTGATTTACTTTGGAGGCCATCCGTTTTCTTTGACATACACTGTCAAAAATGCACTGTTGATTTTACTGCACTGTTCCCGGCAGCATCTGCGTACAACCTAGCGTAAGATGCACCGGCGTTCATAATTTTATTCAAGAGCGGTGCAATTATGCCCTGTCATAATTAGAATATTTTCCCGTAAGAATACATATGACTAATTTGATTCCCCGGCACCGCAACATGGCATCATATTCAAAGGAATGTCGCGCAAGAAATCCAGATGTCTGATTTCATTCCTTGGCACCGCAATAACATGCCGTCGTATTTCCAGCAATTTACAGTTAAACATACTAGCTACTGTAATTTCATAGCATGGCGCCACAATGATGTGTGGTGATATGTACAACAATTTGAGCAATAGTGTATAAGTGAACTTCTTTCTGGGGTTTAGGTGCCAAAAATAAGTGAACTTCATTTTTGTGAATGCGAAAAATATGACCACGTCAATGCAGCATGAGCCACAATTTCGCGAGATCAGGAAGCAGAAGTGCAAGATTTTTTTATAGGCGGAATAAAAGCTTGTGTTGTCGAAATGACGAGCACATATCAAAAGTCTGTCTGCCTCAAACTGACAAGTTCTTACGATGTTACCCGGTTTCACATGAACAAAAAATGAAAGACATCCATCAATGATCCGGGCTAACCACATTGCTAAAAAAGTGAAGAGGCGGGAACGAGCTCACACGTTGGTGCAGTTTAAGACAACTCTACGCGAACAATCAATAACATGGCATGACAGTCAGATAACGCCTCCCTCACCGGCAACAACGTCATCAAGGCACGCAACTCTAATGCCTAGTTCGTTGAGCACGTGTATTGTGGCACAAATGCAAAGTAGTGATTTTTAACTTCATTACTGCCAAGGTTTCTTAGGTAAGCGTAACTGTAAAAGCACTATCAAACTCAAAACATACTCACCAAACTGTAGCTGCTCGGCAGGTGTACAGAACACACTCCTAGGCCTAGTGAAGGGTTGAAAGAATAGAAATTTTGTGCCGCTACCACTCGCACGCTCCGTCGATCACTTTTTCACCCTAAGAGCAGACACTGCAGAGAGCTTTCTGCCGCATCTGCTGCATCGGAGCTCAGCGTGTGTAGGCAGGCGGCGGAAAAGGTGCGCATGCGCGCTGTGCGAGCGCCCCCTCACCCCCCTCCCCACCATCACCGATGTTTGCTGCAGACATTTCACTCTCGCCCTTTAGCTTGTCTTTACTTTCTTGCTTATCAGGCAGTGCACATGCGCGCGGCTTGATAAGCGAATCATCGCCGTTTTCTTTCAGTAGAGGCATAGTGCCGTAGTATTTACAGGAAGAAAAGCGTGAAAAGAACGGGTCATTTTTGCAGTGAAGCGTCGAAATCATTTGACTCAGCCCCAGCTAAGTTATGATTCCAAACCACAGAAACTTTCCGTCCTTTATATATTTATGCATTCTATAGCATACCAAGCAACACCAGTTTTCTTGGTCTCTTTATTACGCATTTATTGATTATAGCCATCATTTTTCGGCTTTTTTCATTGGACAGATAATTACTAAACTATATATGACATTACAATAACGTAGACTGTACATGATTTGCGAATACGATGCATGGTTTGCTAAATCTGTTTGTGCACTTTGCACATACCATTTTGCCTCAGGGTAAAATTGTGAATAAAGCGTCAGCGTCTGGAGGGGGCCTCCATCTCTGCTGGCCTTGATTCCTACCACCACCAAAGTCTTTAAATATGACCCTCTGCTTCGACAGAGGTCGTAGCGGGAGCTAAGGCATTTTAGTGCAAATTTCGTTAATTGGACGTCTAATTACAGAATGGAGCTTTTTTCTGGAGCCAGTCTCCTATGTCCAATATGGAAACTGAAACCAGTGTCCAGACAGTATAAACATTATTACGATTTTATGCAATCGATTCTGCCTCTTCAACTGCCGCAACCGGTGCTTTCCACGTGTATTTGAAGCCACGCTTGAATTTATTATCTCAGTATCAGTGATAAAACATGCGGTGATAACTCGACAGATGCGTGGGGTCGCCTCCAACCTTGTGCACGTGGCCTTCGGCAGCATCGTTCTCGGCCTGGATTACCTAATCTACGACGTCTTGGATATAATACGTCGCAACGCCGACGTCGAGTTCATTCAGGAAGGTACATATGTGTTCCCGTGCACACTTGTGTTTCTGAACAGCTATTGACTTCTAATTATAGGCACACGACAGGCCAGTGGTTATCTAACAGTGTCTCTATCTGGTTTAATATGCATGTGGACTAGCATTTTCAGGCCATTAACTCATGCAGTAAAGAGAAAGCGTAAGAGTGGGGTTGAAGATCAGCATGCAGAAGACAAAGACAACGTTGAATAGCCTGGCATACGAACAAGAATTCAGGGTTTCCTGTGAGCCTGTAGAGTCCGTAAAAGAGTACTTTTATCTACGGCAATTACTCACAGGGGACCCTGCTCACGAGAAGAAAATTTACGGAAGAATAAAATTGGGTTGGAGTGAATACGGTAGGCATTTCTGAACCCTAACTGGGAGCTTACCACTGTCGTTGAAAATAAAAGTGTACAATCATTGAATTCTACCGGTGCTAATATATGGGGCAGGAACTTGGAGGGTAACAAAGAAGCCCGAGAACAAGTTAAGGACCGCACAAAGAGCGATGGAACAAAAAATCCTAGGACTAACGTTAAGAGACAGGAAGAGAGCGGTGTGGATCAGAGAA
Organism: Dermacentor silvarum; assembly: GCF_013339745.2. Classification (NCBI taxonomy): domain Eukaryota; kingdom Metazoa; phylum Arthropoda; class Arachnida; order Ixodida; family Ixodidae; genus Dermacentor; species Dermacentor silvarum. The sequence continues at coordinate 35,803,336 of NC_051160.1, forward strand.
CAAACGGGGATAGCCGATATTCTAGTTGACATTAGGCGGAACAAGTGGAGCTGGACAGGTCATGTAATGCGCAGGGTAGATAACCGGTGGACCATTAGAGTTACAGAATGGGTGCCAAGAGAAGGGAAGTGCAGTCTAGGACGGCAAAAAACTAGGTGAGGTGAAGTTAGGAAATTCGCAGGTGTCCTCGGGCAACCAGCTCGTGCAACATAAAGTACTGCCCGTATCGTCATGCAATATTTATTTCGTGTTTTGATGTCATTAGCAGTATTAGCCCAATTTAGGCATTTTGTGTTCTATCTACCCTCCGTACGCCACCTCTAGTAGAACAAAGAGAAAACCCGAAAAAATTATCTGCTGCTTAAAGTCATCAAACCAATTTCATTTGGGCTTCTCAAGCAAGACAGCCGGGTGCTTTAGCGAGCGGTACCACAAATGCGAGCGGTTACAGAAGGATTACTATCTGCGTTTGCTCACTCCATCGCGACACTGGTGCAACCTGTGAAAGACAATGGAGACTTCGCGCGCGTGCCGCAAAGTAGCGCAGCGGGGCCATGGTGAAGCGCGAGTGAGGAGCTTGGCTGAAGTGCATGGCTCATGTATGACGGGTTTCGATGGTTACCATACGGTGTATCACTACATTGCTTGAATGTTAATCGCACTAACGTCGAACGTCATCGTGGAATGTGTTTTGCCGAAACTTTATTGCTTTGTGCTTTAATAATGCACGCGGACTTTCAGTTCGGTCATCATCGCCATCATCACCATCCTATTCTTATGTTCACTGCAGGACGAAGGCCTGTCCTGTGATATCAATTATTTCGATAATTTGCATGTAGATTACCATTTCTTTTTCCCTCACATTCTTTAAGATGTTTCCCGTGGGGGATGTAATGTAGTGGTGTAATTTACAGTAACCATTTATTCGATCGTAACTTTCTTGACTTGTTAACTGATTAACTCCTCTGTCGAGGCACAGATACTCGTGCGCTCTAGTTACCCGTTTAACATCGTTGCGGGGTGAAAATTACCAGAAATATACTGGCAGCCCCAAACCAACGTCGTTCACGTCGCCTTAATTGCATGTAAACATTCTGAAACAGGCCCAAGAAATGACGACCAGAATGCCGATTCACGCGGAACACTATCTTCTCCTCTAAAAGTGCATCGTCGCGATGCTTAGACAAAATAAAGAGGGTTCTAGTAAATGACAAGGCCCAAAAAGAAAGCGGTGACTCCACAATTGCTTTCCTCGTGACAGTGGCAAGACAGGGAAGACTTCGCAAACATTAAGACTTCATTGGAATCATGTGGACAATTTTTGGCACAGGCTTATGGTGGGAATGCGGGAAGAGCTTACTAGAGTGACGTCATAGCTGACGTTGTTGACACATTGCTCACCGACGTATCGGGAAAAATAGTCGCGCAGGACTTTTTCGAAGCAGCCTCGATGAAGTGTGTCACCCCACACCTACAGCAGATCTCCTGGGCTGTAAATGACCTCGCGGCGCTGGAGGGGGTAATGGTCGTCGTAGTACGTTTTCTGGCACTCAATAAGCAGATGCAGAAGCTGATGATCCATGCGTGGCTGTATCATCAATGTGGTCGCATGTGTACACAACCTGCCACCTCTTAATTCCTTATCCAGCCGGTCCCATCATCGTTTTCTTGTATTTGCGTTTACTGCTAGAATGGTTTCTTTTTTCTAATATGCGCCAACTGGCCCAGCTTCCTACCTTGTTACTTATGCAAAGTTTGACACCACGCAGGCTATCACCGCATCGCCCTGCAAGTCTTCGGCACGGGCGCCGTGAGTAACCTGGTGCGCAAGATCTTCAAGGACTTCGATGTCGAGGAGAAGCTTGAGCGTATCGCCAGCAACGCACACTGCCTACCCAGTCCGGTCAGAACATCGCGCTGGCTCACCCTGCAACTCTACCTTGTCTACGGTGCCCTCATTGGGCTGGTGTTCGCGCAGCTGTTCACCACGAGGATGAGGAGGGCCGTGTGTGCCTACTTCTTTGCAAAGGTGGGCGGCCATTACAATACAAAATGCGTCGTTGTGCGTTTCTGGAAGTGTGGACTTCGCGCCGATGTTTTCCAAAAATTCTATAAGGTCTCGTGTTGTCAGTAAGACTTGTGCATGAAAACAGAACATACGCCAACGAAGCGGAAGAAATCATATTGAAAAATGAATTTTGTGCCTCAACATCACAACTAGTGACAATTAACCGTGAACCAGCTTCATGTGTGAACAATTCTTCGATGTGGGGGCTGGAACGTCCAATGTTTTGATAAATTCCTAATCTTGGTCGGCGTCTCTTTCTTTTTGTTCGTCATGCAAGTGAATCTATAGATTTACTGTGCAAGTTTGTGCTAAGCGTAACAATTCCTTGCAATTATCCAGAGGAAAAGCGCGTGCTGCGGTGTTGCTGAAGGTAATGCCTGCAGGTGGGGGCTTTGAGTTGACATTTTTGTCGGACAGCCGGTGGCCCGGTGCCACTTCAACACGCGTGTGACGGACCGCGGTCCGTCAGCGACGATGGTCGAGTCTGTGAAATGATCTACTTCTTGAATTTTATTATCAGAACATCTCACCGTAAAACATCGAAAATTGGGCTCATTTGCATAGTGCGTCTAACCTAAACTGTAGCCCGAGCCACTACAGTTGGAGAAAAGACGACAAGGTATTCGATCACCGTGCGTCAGTTACAATTGTATGTTCTTGTTTTCGTTGTTCTGCAGATTTACTACTGAACTACTATCCCAGCTTCTATACTACTCTACTACTATAACATGTGCTTACTACTGCTACTAATAGCTCTATTACAATAACCCCAATAGGTGGTGGTGGTGGTATTACTACTACTGCTACTGCTGCTGCTGCTACTGCTATACTACTGCTACTGCTACTACTAAGCTACTGCTACTACTACTACTACTACTACTACTACTACTACTACTACTACTACTACTACTACTACTACTACTACATCTACTACTACTACTGTACCGCTTACAGGAAGGGCGGGCGCTGTTCACTCTGAAATATAATTGTACTATTAGCAAACGCATGAGCACACATCATATGTCATATTCCAGCGAGAGAAGAAGCGTGTTCTGCACCTGTACAACAAAACATTGAAGCACAGGGCAGGCTACCTGCGGTACGTGCGCCACCGCATCAGGAAGCTCGTTCGAGACAGGGAGTTTGACGTGAGTGTCATATTACTTTTATTATTATCATTATTACGCCACTTTACGAAAAGCCGTCTCAGGCCATGCCTTGTAAATAAGGTCGTTCAAGCGTAGCGCCTACAAAGAGCCATCAAACGCCCACGAAACGCGTTAATGATTTCAGCAAAGGGAGACTGTTGTCCTGAAATTTGATGTATTTAAAAACGTAAAGTCCAATTTAGCGCCTACAAGTAAGACATTTCTTTATTGGAATAGTCATTTAAAAAGTATTCTTCGAAATTGTTAAAGATAAAAAACAATTAAATAACCAAGTTCATGACGCTGTAACTCAGCCTTAAACAGGGTATACTCATTCCGTAAATCGCATCAATGAAAGCAATTCCGTAAAGGTGCTCATCTATATTTTCGACTGGATAATTTATTTTCTTCCGCTATGTCCTATCTACTACTCGTATACTGCATCACACTGTGCTGCACTCTGACGTTGCACACTGGTACCGTCTGGCGGTGCTTGCTCTATTCGGTTATGATCGAGACACAACTTTATCTACATGCGTCAGCCATGCCTTCGTGCAAGTTGCGCTCCCCTTGCTTTCCGATGAGACTTTGCGAATAATTAACTGGTATATCGTTTCTATGGGGATGAGACGGTGGCCGTCATGGCGTGCTCTCATCTTTATATTTATTTAGCAAGGCGAAGAGCGGAGGCGCCCTGTAGCCCGGCCGGGAAACGAAAAAAAAGCTGAACGATACTCGAGGCTCGCTAGAGGAGCTACCGCGTTTCGCGGTGATAGCGGGATGGATTATGACATACGATGAGGATGGGTGGCGATTATGATAACGAGGTACTGTTTGTTCGTTCCGCTACTTATCGTGTTCTATAACAGACCGAAATAAACAAAAATAATGGTTTCTCGTCGGTTCTGGTAGAATGTACCACGTGGCTACCTTGTTCACGTTTTCAGCTCGACGTGGGGTGGTTCGAGTTCGTGCGCAAGATGGCGCCACGCGCATACCGATTGCTTCAGCTGCTGGGCGTCGCTCATCAGCGCTGCTGCCTGGTGTGCGGTGACCCCGAGGACTCTGCCTCGTACGTGTGCCCCACCGAGGTTTGCCAGTGCATCTACTGCTTTCCTTGCTGGAGCGAGATAGGGGTACGGCAATCCCAATCATTCCTTTTTGTTTGTGGTATACAGACCGAATGTGGATATACTTTTTAACGCAGATCGAGTGATATAGAAATTTCTGAAATAAATTATTCAACGAGCGGTTTACCGGCTGTCGTATTGATCGATTCAGTGTAATACTTATACCTTTAGTATGTAAGAAAATGACTGAGTGTTCCGTAGTTGAGAAATGTGTTGTATACCTTTAGTAGGACGGATCGTAAGCCGCAGCGTCGAGCTCGCTAGCTATGGTGGACAAACAGGCTTTGAATGACTCTAAATAACACGGCGAATAAGATTAGATAGGATTGGCAGCGCCTCCCTTCGGCCAAACTGTTCACTGAGCGGTGGTGATTGACCGTGGCGATTCCTGAGCGATAGCATTACAAATAGGAGCTCTCTGAGCATACAGGTATGCACTGTGGTGGTGGGTGTTTACCTACATCTACACTGTTAGATGTAAAGCCCCCCCCCCCCGCGCACTCACACACACATACACAGACACAATAAAAAAAAATGTGGTTGATCCCTCTTATATAGGAATCGGTATAGAACACGAAAGTGAAACGTGTCTTCACAGAAGTAGTGTAATGTTTATTGCACATTGATATATAATGTCTATTGGTGTTTTGTGGCTAAAGCGCCCTTAGGCGTTGATGCACCCACGCTGACGCCTGGTGGCACGTCTCCTCCATCACGACTACCAACGTCGATGACCATGAGCAACCGTCGTGCATATGGAAGCTGCACTACGCTGCACACGCTAGCACAACGCGAAAGACGAAGCACGTAACTGACACACTAATACAACGCGCAAGACAAAGCACGTAACTGAATCGTCACCGAGTCAAATCAGCGCGTACAGCGCGTCGTAATTGCAGCCTCCGCGATCAACTTCAGAAACATTTTCAGAGCTAATTGCGGAGGCCACGCTCCGCTGTGCTGAGTACGGTGAACGCCACCTAGGTGGCGTTGGTAGTGCTTCTTGATGCCAGCGTCCCTTCGAATGCTGGAATCGAGGCGTCGTAGTACTGAGACCACCGAAGCGTTCACTGTCGGTGCGCGTTAGTGTCATAATGCAGTACTTCTCTTTTCTGCTCGTAGGCGGCGGCACCGCCCCGAGCAAGAGCGCGGGTACACGGAGGAGTGTTAGATATATAAGGCGCGTCTGTGTAGCTCTCTGCAAATGCGTTTGTGGCACAATGGGTTAAACACTCGGCGATCTATCGTCGCGGACCGAGAGGTCGTGGGTTCGATTTCCAAATTTTGCATGTTTGTGGAACTTTTTCTTCTGGTTTCTTTCTTTGTATTATGTTCGTGTACATTGTAAGAACGTCATATCCGTGACGGAAATACGTCAGTGAAGTCTTGGTGGACCCCGGCATAAAACACTTTCGTGTTAAAACTAAAGAAAAAACAGGGAGATGACTCAAATTCAGTTGACATCAACGTAAAGTGAATCATGCTTCGTGTGATTGACTGATGAACCACATGTGCGTGCGTATGAAGTGGGGCTTTCAAGGTATAAATATTGATATGAAAGAGGAAATCTGAAACAAAGAAATGATTTTATTTGCAGTGAAGTACAGAGAGGCTGCAAATTATATGCAGCAATTTACACGCCGTATATATATACATGTCATTCGTTTATATTTGCAGCGTTGATCCATAGTGTCAGGTCTGCACTCGTGGTGTTTCTGATGCGTCGGCTTCTTCTAGTGCAACTGTTAATGGAAGCACGCCAAGCGTCTCGATGTGATTTCTTGCCCGCGTGAAAGGGTGTTTCTATGCCACTTGTCGACGCAAGCATATTTGGCGTAATGGTTTCAATACAAGGCTTGTGTGCCAGGTGCCGTGTGTGCGAATACTGCCGTAGGACAATTTTATTAATATTTATTTAATTATTTAGAAAACCGTAAGTTGTTGAAAATGATGAGTTTGCAAAGTCACAAAGCCCTGTGAACCAAAAGGACAAATTTTTGGAAAATCCATGTTCTAACCATTTTGCAGCTCCGCATAACACTAGCGCCCCAGTTCCTTAAAGTAATTTGTATGAATGGTACGCTTGAAGTGGTAAACTCGTACACTATGTCTTCGCTGCATCGTTTCTAGATGGCGCCAGGATCTCATTAAGTGTGTTCGGCGTTGAAAGCCAGATTCGTACAAAAAAGGGCCTCGAACTCCGCAAAAAAAAAAAAATGATATTGCAGCCTTGGGTTGCCTTTCGCTTTCGCACTGCTACACTGAGTGAAGTCACCAAAAAGCTTCGAGGCGAAGCTCAGTTCAGAATACAGGGGCAGGACTTAAGTTCTTGACAGTCCAGAAATGCATTTTGCCAATCCACCTAAAGGTATATGCCTCTTCGTGTATCACTATAGCGTTCAAGCTGCTGCCCACTGTTGTCACCGCAACGTCGGTGGTGACTAATAGCTGATGAGGAATCGGGGCCGAACGACAGCCCGGCCAACCAAGGGCCATAAGGCGCGCTGCCTGGAATAGAACCCAGGGCCTCGCACTTGCAAGCACAACAACAAAGCCAATGTTACACCACGACCTTTTGTTCAAAAATGCTAGAAGACAAGGCAATTCGACAGTTAAGATGTGCGGTTTGATATGTTTGGCGTAGTTTTGAGGGATTGCCCCTGAAAAAAATTACTTCGCTGCTTATTTCGTTCATTTTCTATGACTCCTTTTCAGAGATGCTACGCCTGTGAGCCCTCAGAAGACGAAGAATCGCCGCTATCGGACGAGAGTCCGCCGTTTCTTCGCTGAACGAAACAGCCGGCCTTTGATTTATACGTTGTCGTGATGACCTTATGTTATGTCATGTTTTATACGGCTAAATTTATAGCAGTTTACTCTAAGGAAATTGTTTATAAACACTACTGTTTTCCTGGCATGTAGTGGCCTGGATCACTGGGAATTGAGAAGCGATCAGCATAAAAAAAAAAAAGAAAACGTGGGCAGCTTGTACTAGTGGTGCAAGGCTGGAGTAAACAGCGCAGCTGGTGATCGACCTAGCTACTTCCAAGTTTTACTAGGCTTAGCTAAGTTTTGCTAGGAAATGCTAAGTGCTACAAGGCACGGTATTTCGAATAGGCTCGCCGCCGATGCGCAGATTCTCACTTGGCCGTGCGACGCGCTTCAAGATAAGTAGGTTCTTCTTCTGGTGTCCGGACCTAGCTTGGTCGTCCCATGTCAAGGATACATGTAGTCGCCACAGAGTCGACGACAGTTCTGCCGCCGTCGCAGCGGCTCCAAGCTTTATCTCCACGGTGACATCACGGCCAAGCTGCGCCTCTGCAGTAGCCGGGGCGTGGCTGCAGTCGGAACCTGCCGAGCCGCCGCCAGAGGTGCCTGCTGCAGTCACGAAGAAAAAGTGTAGTTCAGACAACAGATCCAGCAACAACAGAGAGGCTTGAGAGATCAAAATTCAGCATAGAAAGCTTCTATTGGAAAAAGGCAGCAGAAAATGTCCCTAACAACACGGCAGCAGGACCCGATGAAATCCCAATACAGCTAATCAAAAACCTCGGTCCAAAAAGCAAGGCACTGCTGACTAATGCCATAGAGCAAGTGATTAGAACAAAGAATATTCCCGTTGGATGGCGTGAAAGCAAGATGAATCTCATCTACAAAGGCAAAGGAGATAAGGATAAGACGAGCTCGTACAGGCCAGTTACAGTAACGTCGGTGATATATAGAATGGCAATGCAAGCCATAAAATTAGAACTGTCGAAGTGGGTGGAGGAAAACGGTGTATTGGGGGAACTACAGAATGGGTTCAGGCCAGGCAGACGCTTAGAAGACAATATGTTTGTACTAACTCAGTGCATAGAGATTTCAGTAGCTCAGAAAAGACCTTTATGGGTAGCATTTCTAGATATTAAAGGAGCTTATGACAACGTAGACAGGGAATTGTTGTGGGATATTCTTCAATACGAAGGCATAGGTGACGATTTCGTGGAGCTGCTGAGGGAGATATATCGAGACAACCAAGTACAAGTGGCATGGGAAGGTCGAAAAGGAAATGAAATGGTGGGAATTCACCAAGGATTGAAGCAAGGATGCCCTCTGTCACCATTGTTGTTCACGCTTTACGTCAAGGGCATAGAAAGACGACTGGAAAACAGCGAATTAGGTTTTGATTTATCCTACATGCGTAATGGACAAATGGTGCAACAGAAGGTCCCTAGATTGATGTACGCAGACGACATTGTGCTACTAGCGGACAATAAAAGAGATTTACAGATACTTGCGAATATCTGTGGGAACGCAGCGACAAATCTAGGCCTTAAGTTTAGCACAGAGAAATCAGGGATTATGATCTTTAATGAACACACGAGTAACTTCGTGGTGTCAATTCAACAGCAAGTAATACCCATAGTGAAGCAATATAAGTACCTCGGCGTACACATAAACGAAGGAAAGAATTACTCAAGCAACCACCAAGATAATCTGAAAATAAAGGGGAAGCGGAATGCAGCATTAATGAAACGCAGAGCACTGTGGGGCCACAATAAGTATGAGGTGGTGCGTGGAATCTGGAAAGGAGTAATGGTGCCAGCGCTAACATTCGCAAATGCCATTATATGCTTAAAATCGGATATATTGGCGGGTTTAGAAGTTAACCAAAGATCAGTAGGCCGGTTGGCTTTGGGAGCACACGGTAATACGACAAATGAGGCAGTGCATGGAGACATGGGTTGGGCCTCTTTTGAAGTCAGAGAAGCACAAAGCAAAATTAGTTTTGAAGAAAGGCTCAGGAACATGGATGAAAATAAATGGGCGGCTAAAGTGCACAAGTATCTCTACATGAAAAGCGTGGACACAGAATGGAGGAAGAGGTCAAGGAAGTTGGCAACCAAGTACAGGATAATCGAAACTGTAAATAGACAACCAGGGGTCATCAGAAAGAAAGTGAGAGAAATAGAGACCGTGAATTGGATGCAAAGAATGGAAACGAAAAGGACAATGGAGATTTACAAGAATGAGAAGAAAGAAATTAGAAGGGAAAATCTGTACGATAACACAAAGGGCAGTGCCTTGCTATTTGAGGCTCGAGCCGGTTGCCTAAGGACGAAAACATATCGGAACAAATATTCGGAACTAGATGAGACATGTGTATGCTGCAGTAAAGATCCAGAGACCACTCAGCACATCCTAATGGAATGCGACGGGATCCACCCAGCGAGAACCGCAGGTAACGTGCAACTCCCAGAAGCGCTTGGGTTTAAAGTGGAAGGAAACATAAACAGATCAGCCGTAGAGATCAGCAAGAGACGATTAGAGTACTGGTGGAAAAAAAGCAGGGAAAAGATGGACACGACCTGATCTCTTAAAATCATAGGCAGCGGTACAAGCTAAATTTTTGAAAAAGGTATACAAAAATGCGAGATAAAGAACATGTGTAGTATACCTGATTAAATCAAGCAGGCTAGGTGACTATTTGTCGCCACCCCGTTTCAAAGGGGATGCCAATAAATCATCATCATCATCATCACCCCGCGCGCGTTCGGTGCGAACGCAGGGAAACGGGGAAACGTGGATGATGTCGGCAGCAGCTCTGCGCATTGCCTCGTTGATGATGCTACAATTTCCTTTCTCGCTCTCTCTCTCTCGCACTCATTTTCTCTTTCTCTCTCCCGAGCATTGCGCGCGCCACGCGCATGCTCTCCTTCCCTCTCCATAATGAGGTTGCTCGCTGTGTCTAGGCAGATGGGCGGAGCTTGGCGGAATGGAGCGCGGCTCTGTCTGGTTATACTCAGCTGCTCCTGGTTTCTAGGCAACGTGAGGTGACGTCATAGCTCGGCGCAGTTTTTCGCGGACGACTAACGGAGTTCCGGATAGCCTAAACAGCTTCGCTGTTAATAATTGGCGAAGATGAAAAAGCACCCCATTAACACTTGGTCCAATTGCCACTATCCGGAAGCTCTCCAAGCCAGCGCCAACGGTTCGAAAGCCTCGTGTTGTGAACTAATCCGTCGAAATGTCGTCCCGGCTATTCCATTATTGAGTGTATTTCCGTGATTCTTGTTTATTTGTGCAACTACACTTCGTCAGGGTGCGGTACATTCTCAGAAAGGAAAGCATTTATCTCACTGAATCTCGCAACTACACATGCGGTATTCATCCTACATGCACCGTACCCATAGGGTCCTCCTCTACAAAAAGTCGATCCTTGCATAAGGTTGTATTGTACATAAGCGCAACCCTTCTACGTATAGCTATTTTTTACCTCTGGTATTTGCCTCAGCGTAACGTGCCGTACACCGCGTGTCGTGCCAGTAACATCGGTGTATTGTTTCGCAAATAATAAACTGTGCTTTTTTCACACAAGATTTGTGTCGTTAGTGATAACGTCATAATTGGCCGCTCTTTCTTACCTGCCGAACTTTTAAACAGCACTCTCATGAATACGAACTTGTCGAAAACCAAGCCTGTATGTCATGTGTTTGTTTCATTGGGCATAAAGAAAACGTTATGCGCTTGTCTTCTTCAAATCCCTGTCCTGCGTCTTTTAGTTTCTGCACAACAACTACTTATTATGCTTATGGAAATGTGTGGACTACACAAGGAATTGATATATAATGGCTGATGAACTTTCAAAAAGTGCATTGTTAAGCACTAATTACCCGAGCGTATCATCAATAGGTAGTATATAAACTTCCTGCAAAAAGGGTAAATCGTCGGTAATGATTGTGAAAGTGAGCGTTAGCTTCTTTGAAATCCGTCAGATTTCTATTGAGTTGTGGCTTCAGCTCCAGCATGAATGAAATTACTTTCTTTGGCAACAGAGCCGACATTCGGAATTGGTCGAAGCAGTCTAAGCGTTATTAAATATGGTTGTTGAACTTAAGTACCACTGATTTCTGTCGCTTCCTTTAATGTAATCGGGCTCAAACTTTCCAACATTTGTGGTAGGTCTATCCTGAGATCCAACCGTTAGTCACCTCGCTCGGAAGGTGTCCGTAGTGCAAGCTTAGAGAAGAAAAAGGCGCCTTTAGTGAAAGATGGAACCTTCCTTAGAATAATAGCTTGTGCCGTTCCTACACCATCCGTACTAATTGCTTAGCGCGATCCATGTGTGCACGCTTTCTTGTAAAAAAAGTCGCAGTTTTGCCTGAAAGGCAAAACATAGATTGTGATAGGAAATCCATAGATAGCTATAAGAAGTAAGGTTTGTCTTTTTGCCAGCTGGCATAAATTGCTGTCAACAGTCGCTTAATTACAAAATAAAGTAACACGTACGTGCGTTGTTACGGGCGAACAGGCCAACACGAACCAATATCACTTGATCACCGCGGACACTTGTTGTCAGAAAGCTGCTGTGATGAAGAGCGGCAGCATCGGCGAGGGAATCCTCCTCCGTGATGCCTCTCGCTTCGACGCGGTCTCCTGCGTGCGAGAACACAGCGCAGATTGCCTCCCAGATAGAACGTGCGCGGCCACGCTCAGCCACCGCAGCTGGAGTTGAAAAGGAAGGAAACGCGCAATGCAAAGTAACCTGCCCCCATCTCGTAGCTCGCGCACCCTCCCCACCGCCCTTGCCCCTTCCGGGCACGAGAAGACACCGCCGCATCAAGCCACCATCCTTCTCGGCTCACCCTCGCAATCTTACCGCACTCACAGCATACACCAACCGGCGGCGATATTATCGCACTAGGAATTTATACGGAACATCCTGGCGACGACGACGGCGCATACTCACCTGGAGTGTTCATATAGTTGATATCGCAATAAAACCGAACGGCACTGGTTCCAAAACACAACTGCGCGAAGACACGCCTCACTTGTGAGGGAGCATATTTGTTGTTTTGGTAGAACTATTTGCGAGGAAATACGACTTATTATTTCAGCGTGAAAGCTTCCATCGCGGCTTTTCGATAACGCAGTTTCATACCCTCTCACGCAGCACTGCCTATGTGTAACTAGAAGCGCTTCGCTATTGTATATTGACGAAGCAACCTGAGGCAGCGTTTAAAACGTGACTACACTCATACACGCTTCAAGGTAAGTCGTTCATCGGGTGCCATATGCGATAAATATCTCAACGTCCAAACGAAACCACTAGCCTGGCCCCGGTAGCCAAGTGCCTATGGTGGTATGCTGGTAAGCCGAGGGGTGCATAGGTTATCCGCGCCCGTGGCTGCGTCACTTTGGGAGCAGAGAAGCATTATGACGATGACGATGGCACACCTTTCGCTACAACAGCACAATGATAAATACAATTGTGATGACAAAGACGACTTCAGCAATATTTACTATTTTCCATCGTTAATTTATTTTTCCTTCCATAAATTACCAAAAAATTGCAGTACAACAAATTTAGAATACAAATATTCCTAATATTAAGCTCTTGTTGTTCTACAGCTTTTATGCAAAGCTGAAAACGTAATGACACGCTATTTTATTTCATTATCGGTTTCTTTCAAATGTTCGATTAGTATTTTTGCTGTTTTTTCATCATAATATCACCCGGTTCGTGGCCTTTATCTCAAAGTGGCTTTGTGACATTAAGTAATCATTAGCATCATCATTATACCAATAGCGTGTCAATAGGAATGGTGGCACGACGACGTTGGATGGCAACGACAGTTTTTATTGGCAAAACTGCGAAGGGTTGTCGCTGTCAGATAAAAGTTTCGAATTGTGTTTGTTGGTGCATTTGTGCTCGAGCGCTCTCAATGCCTTTAAAACAACGACAAATTGACGAGCCTGCCAATACCTCCTAAGCTGTAAATGAATCCTGCGCTCAGAGTTGTGCCGGGAATGATTGCATTTAACTTGGCCAAAGCTTAAAGCTCAGCAAGCGCCTTTTAATGCGAATCATTGTTTCCATATTCCAAGGTACCTTAGACTCGAACTTGTTGCCACTTTGTTACGTTTCACCGCCTTTGGGATTGGCTCACTGTACAGACCTTTCGCTAGCTTCGTGAACGCGACTCAGGTTGTGCGTGTAAAAACTTTATTTAAAGAGGTCCGGAGGCTCGACTTAGGCCGAGGCGGGCCGCTCCCACGTTGGCACTGTCAGGCCAAGCCCTTCAGTGACATCATGGGCCCTCGGGACAGCCCTTAGTTGATCTTGAAGCAATCGGCTTTGGGTTCTTTTCTCCCATTGTGTCCATTCTTCCAGAAGGCTGGAAAGAGTTGCGGTGCACCCAGCGAACTTATGTTTGATTTCAATGATGACATTACAATTATTACATTCCATCCCAATCTCCCTCTCTGGATATATTTTGTTAATGTGGCACGGCGTGGGGTATGTGCCGGTTTGCAATAAGCGCAGGGAGACTGCCCGAGCCCTGTTTAGTTTTGAGTGTGACAATAGGAATTGCCTGCGTCCTAGATAGTAATGTTCGGTAATCTCATTGTAAGTTAGTATTGATCTCTATGTTCGCCGGCCTGATGGTGAACGTCTCGATTATGGCTGTCACGGTTAGCACGTTTTCGTGCGAAGTCATGCGCAACCTCGTTGAGGTTTACCCGAGTCTCCTACACTTTCCCCACATGCGCCGGAAACCATCTAATTGCTGTTCTCCTAATCCTTATGTTTTCAAAGAGTTAAGCTGCAACTCCAGCTACGTAGCCTTTATCAAAACTTTGTATAGCGGCTTTTGAATCACTTTAAATGAAGGCCCACTTATTACTCCTGATGGCTAAAGCAATTGCCACTTGTTGCGCCATCATGGATTCCTCGGTAAAAATAGTGATAGAGTTTTGCATCTTTCCTTGAGAATTTCATACAATGGCCGTATAGGCTTCTTTACCTTTATTCAGGCAGCATCAACTATAGCTGCCAGTTGGTTCTGTTGCTCTATCTCCTGAAAGAGTGCTTTAGCTCTTGCCTTTCTCCTTTTGCTATTATATGCTGGCTGCATGTTTCTGGGGAGAAGGGTCGCTTATGATGCTATCCCTAACTTCAGTATTTAATTCCGCTTCATCCTTTATTGGGCTCCTTGATCTGGAGTTCTACACCTATTGATATTGAGTTCTACACCTATTGTCTGTAGTCTATTTCTGCCAGCTCGTATTGTTTTCAATCTTTCGTGTTACGCTGGCTGTTGGGCCTCAGCGATTTCTTCCACTGTGTTGTGAACCCCTAGACTCATGAGCTTGTAAGTTGCAGTGGTACTCGGTATCCTTAGGACTATTCTAACAAGTTTCCTGATCATGACATTGAGTTTGTTAAGTTCTGCCTGTTTTTATTTGTATAATCCGGCCACGTAAGTGAAGTTGTAGAGACCAAAAGGAATGTATTAGTCTCAAAGCACTGTCTTCCCCCAAACCTCAGTGTCTGTTGGTAATTGTCCTTAGCAACCTAATGACATCATCTGTTTTGGTCGACATATGTTGTATTGTACTATAATTGGCACTGTTTTTTTATGCGATAACCAAGAACTCTCGCATTTCTTGCTAAATCGCTGCTGAACTACTTAAAATTTATTTTTGTTATCATGTTCAGCCTATTCTACATGGAGTATTTTAATACGGCTGTGTAGCGGCAGCAGCGATTCTCCCATTGACTTTGATGTCCTACCCGTAACTGTAATTCACTTTGCAAAGTACGCTGGTGGCTTCCTCTTGCGGATTTCCAAAAAAAATGTTTTTCCAATTTTGCTTTCTAATTTGGTATGCGCTGACGACAGTGTACCGTGACGTGACCGAGTCAAGGGCTCATCTTTGTGTTGCGTGTATCTGCCTCTCTCAGTGGACCTTAGTCCATCTCTGCAAACGAAATGCATGGCTCTTGAAAAAAACACAACCAAGATATAGAAAGACGACTGACGCAGTCCGAGCAAAATTCGCGCTATGCGAACCTTGAAATTCAAGGAGTTGTGAGACAAGATGGTGAAGTTCTGAATGACATGCTCAGTAACTTAGGTACTGCGATTGGTGAGCCGATCATGGAGCCGGACATCGAATGCTGTCACCGCGTCCGAACCATAGCATCAGATAAAAGCAACCTAATTGTGCGATTCAAGTCCCGTGTAAAGCGAGACGCGGCACTTAAGAAAGCAAGGAAGGTACCGCTAACTAACAAAGACATGGGTGTCGAGAGCACAGCTCGAGTATATGTAAATAAGCATTTAACGCCCGAGAACAAACGGCTTCTAGACGCAGCCAACGCCAAAAAGAAGGCTGTGTGCTGGCAATACGTCTGGACAAAGAAGGGCATTATCCTTGCTCGCAAAGCCGGCGATTCTGCGGTCGTTCGTATCCACAATGAAGCCGACCTTTCTAAGATGACGTGGACCACGTCGTGGTACACAGTTACATGCATATTTCTCTTCAAAAGATGGATGGAACTGTTCTCTTTACTCCTACTCGGTTCAACAAAGCGTTTCCAGGATAAGGATGGTTGTTTACAAATTATACATTTAAACATGCAATGCGCTTTGAATAAAGCTGAACAACTCACTTCGCTTTTATCTAGCTGCAATACCCCATTTGACATAGTTTTGCTAACGGAAACATGGTATCGTCACGATTCTGACGTCATACGAATCCCGGTATACAACTCATTTTATCTTAATCGCACTTGGCAGCGTGGCAGTGGCATCGCATTGCCTGCGAAAGAAGGCTGCACATGCTTTCTGCTATCGGAACACTGCTTGAGTAATAGCACCATAGAGATGCTTACTGTTCAAAGTGACCGATTTTCTTTTTCTGTCGTCTACCGCCGCCCCCCTCACGCGAACTTGTCCGATTTTTGGTTACTTCGAACGCGAAATAACGTTCGTTTCTGATAATTTCTTATTCAACATTGGCGGTGGCTTTAATGTTGACACGGCGACCCTCAACCCTGCTCAACAGCAAATGCTGGTCACAATTCAAAGGGCTAATTTTAATGACGTTATTAATCGCCCGACGCGCGTGACGGCCACAACTTCTTCAACTCTTGATTTAATTATCAGAAATTATGCCACAGCTTCGCAATCCGGCTGTATAGTCGCAAACATTAGCGATCACGCACCTGTATTTTTACGGCTTAAAAAAAGCTTTTTCATGGTATCTGTGACATCAAGGCGACAGATAATTTCCGATAGACGACTTGAAACATTTAAGGGTCGCATTGCATCTGTAGATTGGAGTGCAGTTTAGGGACAATCTACATCTGAAAAGCATTCAAAGAGTTTCTTCAACTTTTCCTGCCGATCTACAACGACTGCTTCCCGATCACTGAAATTTCACCTTGCAAAAAAGCACGCAAGCCATGGATGACAGCTCGACTTATACGTCTTATAGGAAACACAAATTATTTGCTAAATTTATAAACACTAAAAACCTTGAAATTCTTGCCAAGTTCAAGTCTCTACGTAACAAAACAGCAAAATTCGCTCTGCTAGCTATGCCTACATCAATAAATTAGTTGACGTAGCCCTCTCGCGCAAACCAAAAGATAAATGGAGATACTTGAATCTACTATTAAATATAGATACCCAAACCGAGAGACTCACATGCTTAACCAAAGACGGGCATAAACTATGTGGCTGAAAGCTTGCAGCTGCCTTCAATGAATTCTTTTCCGAAGTTGGTAGAAGCAGTTACAATCCTAACTTTACCTGTTTTCTGCATGACCGAACACCACAGTCACTATTTTTTTGAGCCAACAGACGACAATGAGGTATACCCTACGTTTAACGCCTTACGTGATAGCTCTAGCTTAGACGCATTTAATGTCCAAAGTAGGCCGGTAAAATATGTGCTACCCTTTCTCGTTCCATGTCTAACACATATATTTAACACTGCACTGATCACAGGACAATTTCCCGCAGATGCGCAGCTAGCACGAGTTGCATCTATTTAGAAGAAAGGTGATATGAATGTTTTAAGTAATTATAGGCCTATATCCATCCTTCCGTATTTTTCAAAGGGACTGGAACAAATAGTTCGCTGCCGTCTTGATTGTTTTTTTCTCACGCACTCTGTAATTACTGACCGCCAGTATGGCTTTACTCGGAACAGATCAATGGAACACGCACTACTTGACCAAAACGAACATATACAAAATAACTTTGAATCCAAACTACTTACATTAGGCATATTTGTAGACTTCAGCAAGGCGTTCGACACGCTCAACCACGATGTTCTTTTTGCAAAACTATAACACTACGGTGTACAGGGACATGCTCTTAATGTACTTAAATCATACTTGAACTCCTGTTTTCAGTATGTAGTAATGGGAAACTACTCGTCTCAAGTCATGCAAATCAAAAATGGGGTCCCGCAAGCAGTTTATTGGGACCTCCGGTCTTTAATGTTTACGTCAATGAAATTACTAATATCACGAATGAGGCAAAATTAATTATGTATGCAGACCATACATCCCTGTTTTTTTCGTCCGATAACATTCTGAAAATAACTGGCACTGCTAATAGGTTTCTTTCATTATTGGTAAATGGTCACTTTACAATTAACTAAACATTAACGAAAGTAAAACAAAGGCGACGATGTTGCACCCAAAGAACAAGTACATGTCACATCCACCGCCTCTAGTCTTAAATGGTAGTGATATTGATTATGTCAATGAATTTACTTCTCTTGGTGTAGTTTTTACTACTACATTGACATGGGATGCTCACATAAATAAAACTTGCAATAGTCTTTCGAGATTTGTTGGAATTTTTTCACGCAACAGGCATAGTTTACCCGTCAAGAGTAAGCTAAGTTTATGTTACGCTTTCTTTTACTCGTACCTGAATTACTGTTTTCTAGTCTGGGGTAACACCACTGCTTCGAACATTCAGAAATGATTTGTTCTTGAGAAAAAAATGCTCCGTATAATTACTGATACCTCGTATGATGCCCCAACACTTCCCCTACGCCTGAGATATAAAATTGCTGGTGTAAATAAGTTGTTTGAATACTGGTTTGCCTGTTTTTCCAAGAAACTATAGTAAAACAATATCCCTTCCCTAATCACATAGTAAAGCTTACCCCGCATGTTACACCATATGAAACTAGAAAACGACATACATATATTTCACCACGATGCAGAACTAACTATGGTTTCGCTATGTTGTACATATTGCCTAAATATATGAGAATATATGCTATATGTCATTTCAAGCTATTTGAGACTCATTCGTGGCTTAGTTCTTGTTGACCTTAAATTCTAGAGCAGTCGCCTAAACGCTAGTGGGTCAAGCGCTCTCGCTCAGTAACGGCTCTCGTGCTGGGAAGCTGTTACTGAGCGAGAGCGCTTGACCCACTAGCGTTTAGAGCCAGTAGCGCTGTATCCACTAGCGTGTCTCTCTTCTTCACTACAATAAGTATAATTTTGCACTGTTTGACGTTAACGCAAATATTTTTCGTACTGTGTATTTATTATGCGAGTATTCACTACATGTTTTAATTGCATTTGAAGTTCTATGTATCATTGTATAATGATATACGCAACTGTTGCACTACCAATGTCCGAGAGATTTCATTGCATTACACATAATGTACCTTTATATTTGCTCCACTTTTTCTTTTTTTTCTCTTCTTCCTCCTATCGCAACTGTCAACGTGTTAAAAGGGTTCGAGAGCCTGGTCAAGCGGTCGTGTAGAATGTTTTTTCCATCAAACCACCAGTTTGTACTGCACCCTGTATTGTAAACAGAAATAAAGCTTTGATTGATAGTTTTTTTGTTGTGTGTTGTTAATTTTCTAGGGTATGCAGATAAGAATAACTGCATTTTAAGTAGCCCTATCTGGAGCGAACAAGCGATGGCTGGTAATAAATATTGAGTGCAGTGGTTCCCTTCATTTTTCTAGCTTATTAATAACTTCAAAAGCAGGTGACCTCCAATAACTTTCAGGCAGAAGTTGCAGTGACAATAGGCGTTTATGTAAATTTGTGTTTGTGTTTTCTCCAGTCACCATGACTGTGAGGTATGGTGCTGACAACGCTCCTGCTGAAACGTTCCTCTCTAATCTTTTCGCACGTAAAGCAGAATGTCAAAGGGACCTGTCCAAGGCAGAATTGCGCTAGTATTTTTTAAAAGAAATACGTGTATTTTATGGCAACAGTGCTATTGTTACACCTGTCTGACCTTTCGTAGCGAGCCAGCTACACGTTTATTGCTTTGAAGCTTTTTATGCCTTATAGAATATAGAACGTAATTTGACCAAGCAATACAGCATAGGTGAGCGACGTTGAAAGAGGCTAATCTTCAACGCAAACACTTTGCTTGTAACAGACAAAATTTACCGGGTATTTCGGTCAACATAAAGCAGTTGCCTATTAGTCAAGGAACATACATCGCCTACAGATACAAAATGTCCATAATTCCATGTCATAATTAACAATGACCATTTTAATATATTGCGTTGCCTTGGTAGAAAAAATATTGTAGAGGTCTGTTTTGCTGTAGAGCATCGTTTTAGGTTGATAAAAGTGCGCTATTAATTTTCCAGTGGTTGACTTAAGAGTAGATGCTTATTCCAGCTTTCCGGTTTCTTGCAATGCCTTCTTAATTGCAAGGCATCTCTTTCTTGGAGCGTAACCTAGAGAAGAAATAAATATTGACAATATCAAATTAGAAAAAAAAGTATAGCGATTTATTTGTGGCTGATAACCTTAACTCCACCTCTAGCCGCGGGAATTATTTCTACGTGACGGGAGTTAAATATATCAAACCTTAACAGAGGTATGGGCAATGTTGTTAATGGACAGGCAATCAAATTCGAGTTATAATCTACATGCGGAATTTTGCAGAACGCATCCATTAGCCAAGAATAGTGTGTGACCATGTTTGTGTAGCCCGCTTTCCCCTACAGTACATTGCCATCAAACGTGAAATTCTTCACCACGAAACGCCTGATAACTGCAGAACAAATATTAAGGTATTTTGTCATACCAAACACTTTAATCACGCGAACTGAGTTGCACATGGTCAACCAAATACGGACACTCCGTAAATGAGAAAATCGGCATATAATGCCATAAGGCTGAGTAAAATTTTTAATGGCACTTGCACAAATGGAAGCACAATCCTTACAAAAAATACAGAGCAGAAAGAAGACGTTATAGAAGAACTGCATAAGAGGAGTTAGAAAAATATACAACAAAATGGACGTCTTGTGATGAGAACGCACACCACTCCTCAATAGTTTTAATCAGTGTTTATTCTTTACGTTTGCACTGCGTCAACGTTTTGATGCAAGCTAAAAGGTTTGGTTAGGTCTACGTGCGCAATCGTTGGCCGTTCAAATATAGAGCAACTAACACGGGATGCGAGCGCTACGAAAATGTAACGTTATTTTTTCCCTTCTAATTGTGAGAGAGTTGCAGCTGGTAATACATTGAATAACAAAACTTTTTCTAGTTTTTAAAAATGTGAATTATGGGGTTTTACGTGCCAGAACCACGATCTGATTATGCGGCACGCAGTAATGGAGAACTCCGGAAAATTTGGACCACCTGGGGTTCTTTAACGTCTAAGTACACGGGTCTTTTCGCATTTCGCCCCCATCGAAATGCGGCCACCGTGGCCGGGATTCGATCCCGCGACCTCGTGCTCAGCAGCCAAACACCATAGCCACTGAGCTACCACGGCGGTACTTTTTTTTTCTCGTGTATACAACTGTAGAGTTTCTATAAATAGCTTAGTAATCTGCTTCTTGCCTATTCCCTAATGGTTGCTGCTTTCCCGTTCAGGTTAGCGGATGGGTACCTAAGGAGCGATGCAACATTGAAAAATTTAAGGACTGAAGCTTTTACTACGAAGATTCGCACAAATTTCTAACACTACGTAATGACTTTGCATACAAATATCATTTGCACCATGTCACAAAGCGCGGTCATTCATGTTGGGCAAGTTATACGTTTTTATGTAACCCATGTATGCGGCTGAAAAATCTGTGATATGTACACTTGAATATAGACTTTTAGAGCGCAGCCCTTAGGTGCCCTTTCATGCGGCGAGCGTCGGCGTTGTCCGGCGGCGTAACCCAACGAACGAGTCAAAGATGAAAGAGTTATTACACGCGAGGAGGAAAGCTGGGAGGAAGGTGTAGCGGAACCATGGGGCGAAAAGCGGAGAAGAGTGTGGCGAATTAGGTATGGCCAAAGTAGCGCACGTCGTCTGGGAGTGCTGTCGGCGGCGGCTGCTGCGGCGAATCGCACCCATGCTGCACTAACGCGCTGGCTCTCGCGATCTCCAGATTATGCGAGGCAGTCGCGCCACACTTCGCTTCTTTGCAATGTGCCGCACGACACAGATTGTCCGCGCCAGCTAATATATCGCGAAATGAAAACACCTATTGAACTACACTAAAATTTTGCATTAGGCAATATCGTAATCATCGGTGAGAAGAAAAAAAATGTTAGCGCTTGACCAATGTCCCAAAAAGATTGTGCCAGGAAAAGTGCGAAAATTGACAGCGCAGATGGAGAAGAAGAATTCGTGTGCATGATGCGCAAGGTTTTTCGCAGGACTACTAACTCCTACTGGCTTGCATCCAATAAATGCATTTTATTCGTTAGCGAGCTACGCCCTGCTCACTGAAGGTAATATGCTCACATAGGCTAATGCGGAGCATGACACCTTACTCCGCATAGTCTATGTTCGCTAAGAGAAGATTCCGTGCCTACAAAAAAAAGAAAAAAAAAAAGCTGAGAACCAGTCATGCTCGCGCACGAGTCGCCATCTGCGTGGATCCATAACTAGCCGCCGGCTAAGGATCCAGACGTTATTGCCTGATTTTCTTGTACATTGAACTAAATAAGGCTATTATTATTATTATTATTATTATTATAACGTGTAATATTATTTCAGCATTATTGTATGTGTTTCTTTTACTGACATTCTCTTATCTGTTTTTTTTTTATGTATGTGTGAGCCATCATTCAGACCTTAGGCTTGTTCCTGGGCACGTGAAATAAATAACTGACTTATAGGTGTAATACTATTTTCCCGACTGAAGAACTGAGGTCAGTTGAATTGCACTGGACCGGCATTACTTGCAGCACTGCACTTAGTTTAGGGTGCTGAAAAACCACATTTCAAATCTGCGATACGGTAATTGCAACGTAACGCTTTCATTTAAGCTGTCGACTATAGTCAACAGGCATCTGCCATTTTAGTGCGAGTTTGCTGCCCCAGAAAAGCCTCCAAGCATGACGGTTGATTGAGAAGTCGAAAAATAATACTTACGAAAACTTGTAGTCATAACTACCAATGCAAGTTGTTAATTCCATTGGATGTTTATGTTTATTTTCGGAATTGCAGGTAATACAAGGAGATAAAGAAGACTATTTACTTGATTTTTGTGGATACTCGTGTAAAACGTAAAGTAGATCCGTGTTATGCACCGGTGTGGCTATTTTTCGAAAGTATTACACTAAGGAAAATGAGTGTCAAATTTTCCATGAAGACTTACTCGTGCATCTCTTTATGCAATTCGCACATGTTGGAAACTTGTTAGCACTGGTTGCGCATTGGCCGTGCTGAAGTTGCTGGCAGGTATTCAGTGAAGAATTAAAGAACCATCGAGGACCCGTCGCACACTTTTGAGTGTACGGACTTCGGCTGCAGACAATTTTTTGCATTTCTTTGGCTGCAAATTGTTCAGAAAAACGTTCAGGTCGGCAATGTGTATGTTCACAGCCAATGGATAACACGGATAATTTCACACTAATACTCGCTATTACCGCACAGATACACAGATAAGATAAATATACACGTATACAGGTAAACAGATACGACGCCAGGGTGTCGTATCTGTTTCGAAGACGCACGAACATTGTACAGGAAACTGCTTGCTGTGGTGAGACAGCAGAGTTTTTGTTCAGTCAGACAAAAAATAATTTAAACCTCAAAAAACTAGGGGCCCTCTTTTTCGATGCTGCCAGTTACGACAGTGGGGATAAGTTCGCTGTCTCGGTTGTAGACGCGGAGGGCAACCTGCTTAATGCAGCTTGTGTCTATACTAAGTTTGCACATGTGGCGGAGGAAGCGGCGATCCCTCTGGCTTTTCACAGCGCAAAAGTTCCCCCTATCATCTTCTCGGACTCACGCACAGCAGTTAGATCCTTCTCGGTCCCACTCGTGTCTGAACAGGCGAACAATATTGTGAACAAAGCACTTCAATGAACTCGGAAGAGCAGCGAAGCAGGATACCATATCTCGTGGTTCCCAGCCCATATAGATGCCTCAGTTAACCCGCTCGGATGTAATCCTAACGAGCAGGCCCACCGGATAGCGTGCGATTTCACGTACCGCGCTGTCGGGGGTAGCCAGGCTCGGAACGAGGTCAACATCCACAAAGATCCATTATGTACTTTCCACAAAATTCTTTCCCATTATCGTCTCGGCAGGAGGACATTTCCACCCCCCCCACCCCAAATTGAACAAACCTCAGGCTAGCACACTCAGACTTCTGCAAACCCGTTCGTATCCCACTCCCCGGTCCCTTAACAGGATAGACCCTGACCACTCACAGTCGTGCTCCAAATGTGGTCATGACTCATGCTCTTTTGATCACATGCTCTGGTTGTGCCTAGCCCTTAACGCCTTTCCACCCATCACGAAAGAGCAATGGCAGGAATCCCCAAGAGCAGCAATCTTCAAATTCAACTTCAGGCTGTCCAGAGGGCCCACGACATCGCGACGGCACTTGGTCTCCCGGTCCCATCGTGGGCGCTCCCACCGACTTAATCTGGGGGAGCCTTCGGCTCGCCTAGATCTCAGTTCCTCAGGACTCAATTAAAGTTCTTGTCATGTCATGTCCTCAAATATTATTTTTTTGCCTTTTGAAATGTTAAGGTCTTTAGAAGAAATGAAAGAAGCGTGTCAATTGAACCCTAGCCTTAATCCAAAGACAATCTAAACGGAATCTTGACCGGAACTGAATAGGAGCCTTAGCATATATTTGTATAACGTGTGTGAGTTCCAAACAATCCAGAATTGAAAGAAAAAGGAAGAAGCAGTTACAGGTTTGGTATGATACGTTTACAACAAATGTGGCGACTAAAGATGGAAGAAATTGATTAGGCTGATCAAGACAACTTTAGTTTCGCAGTTGGCGGGAAATAATAGCAGCCTGTGCGACTGTCCTCACCTATTGTAGAACGAAATAAAAGGACACGCTGTACATGTGCCGAAAAATATCGGCATCGTAATACAGCCACTTGAAGTTTCGTGATCAGACGTGCCTAAGGAGATCTGTGGAAATAATGCGTATTAAAGGTATTCCCCATATGTGTTAGAATTTTGTGGCACGCCCCCTTGTTAATTTCATAAACTTCTTTAAGCGCAAACAAGAGACAAGGCACAAAAGGAAGGGGGAGGGTTGCATCAGTGAACCTTATTTAAGTCTCTACGCAAAAGAGTTTGGATACCTCGACGCGCATGTCAATTAAGCAGGCATTTCTTATTCATTGTCCTTATAATGTTTATATATATATTTTTTTCATTTTTCTTATGGTGCCTTTGGTGTTATTTTTTTTTTCATTTTCGTTAACCTTTTTGTGCATGTGCCTTTTTCATATGTATTTCATGGCGACGTTGTGGAATAAACAGTTGATAGTAGCGCCTGTCCTGCTCTGACCTTCCTTTTGTGCCTTGTCTCATGCTTGCACTATAAAAGTTTATCAAGTATGTACCAACTAGGCCCACAGAATGTTCTTCTCAGTCATCTTGTTAGCCTAATCAATTCAAACACCATGCAAAAAAGCGTTTCAGTTCAACAAATAGCAGCCTTATAGGCACCTACTTAACTATATAGACATAAAAACATGCACGAGTGGAGAGAATGCCAGCAGCCGAGTAGCGAAGAGTTGCGCCATAATTCTTACAACCAGCAGACTAATGCCGTTAGTGCTTTTCGTTCACGGAGAGATCTGAGCACTTGTGCCCTAAGGCATGTGAGGAAGAGAAGCCCCGCTTCAGCGTGCAATATCTTTCCGTGTGAGAAACAGTGCATTTGACAGATTGGCACTGGTTTCAATGCAGTAGATAAACATTTCAAGCTTCATAGAAAGTAGGGAGCCGCCGGAGGCATGTTACTGTTCGCCTTTACCACATTCAACTGTAGCCTTTTCTGCTATCAATATACATTTTCCAACAAGATTAACAACAAATTTTCTCTTTGTTAAATCAATTTTGCCATAGTGAGCATTTGTCTTGGCTTCATCGCAATACGGCCCTTTAACGTGCCGCCCAGGTAAAAAAAAAAGAATAACGAAACTAGGCGTACTTGGTATTATATATGTCTTAAGTAGTGTCAAATAATGGTAAAGTAAAAGGGGTACTGGGTAAAGGAGATATCGTACCTTTAGTCACTTTGCTCTCCTCTAACGCTGCACACACTTCACTGATACTAAGCAGTATAGAACCACAGCAAAGATAAAATTAACTGTTTCTGCTGCCAGCAATCTAAACAGGCGAGGAAGATGTGCTCAGCACGAGCCCGCTTCCATAGTTCAATGTCCAGGGCGCTTCACTGCTGGGCTTGAGCGTCGAGGGCTGGAAACCGGCAACAGTGGTCACATTTACATGGAAGCGAAGTGTATAAACACTAATGTACTTAGATTTAGGTGTACGTTAAATATTCCCCGGTGGTCAAAACTATTCCGAAGTTCACCACTACGGCGTGCCTCATAATCAGATAGTTGTTAAGGCACGTAAAGCCGCCATTTTTTTTCTTGCGTCAAGCATCATGCAGACATAATGCTCCCCTTCCATTGCCTGCGTTTTGCAATACACACGTACTCAAACAGCACGACACATGCTGTGATGGAATATGGCAGTTGAGTTCTGCCAACACCACAGATGAAGGTTTCACGCGAGGGAAAATTATCATCCACCAGAGTGTAGCCGGAAGGTACAAACGAAAGCCGTATTCGATTTCTTTAGCGCATCTTGCTGTACACGCAGCCAAAAATAAATAAATGCGAAGTTTGACGGAATCTCGTCTGGTAGGAATGAGGCTTGATGAAAAAAAAAACAAAAAAAAACAATGTGGACCAAGACAAGCAATGCTGACTCTCCTGTAATCCAGTGTAGTTGTAAGTATGAAATGGCTGCCGGCAAAGCAGATTGGTGCCGTGACGCCGTCCCGAAAGCTTAGTGAGCCGAAAATAACCTGTTCTGGACTGAAACTCATTGCAAGTCTCGTCTCAGCCAGAAACCATCCGCGGCGTGCTGGACGCGGCCGGCCTGGACACGCAGTGTGGCGCCATCTCTCCAAGGAGGCGGCGCAAAACCCGCGCCGCGGAACTCACGGACAGTAGGCGTTGCACAGAACAC
This sequence comes from Dermacentor silvarum, assembly GCF_013339745.2. NCBI lineage: Eukaryota > Metazoa > Arthropoda > Arachnida > Ixodida > Ixodidae > Dermacentor > Dermacentor silvarum. Next base: position 35,829,941 of record NC_051160.1, read on the forward strand.
AGACAATCCTGTCTCAATGCCAAAGGATAAGAATCAAGTGCATGGTGAACTCTATCTGCCTTTTGAACTCTATCGGCCTTTTGAATGTCGCTATTGGAAGTGACAAATAAAACTTCAGCGCACTATAAGGTAAAGCTTGGGTGATATTGTAAACATATATCAGGAACAAATGGGAAGCAATATTTTTTTGTAACTTGTTTTATCAGAACCTAGCGCATGTAATGTGGTTCGGTACAAGGGACTGGGGGCCAGACACCGAATTTTCTTCAGTTTGATTGGTTACCCGGATAATATCGTTCGGCTCTTGCAACGGCTCCCGGATGTTCTCGCTTCATTCTCACCCCATTCTCGTCTTGGGTGCCTGAATACGGCTCTGGATTTCGGCTCAAGGTCTCTTGAAGGTCGCCGACAACGGGTGCGAAAAGCATTTCATTTTAATAATAAACATTTAGTGAACAACACAAAGACGTTAAAACTTCCACACGGGAGGGAGCCTTGTTCACAATCTCGTGAACAAAACACCCGTGGGGTAGCTGGAACGTTTTTTAGTTCCACTAAATATTCATTTGTTGCCTTTACCACCTATTTTCACCACGGAAAAAATGTGTGCCTTATCCCAGTAGCGTGTGGTCATTGTGCGTCAGCACACTACCAAATAATTATGAGAGAAAAAGAAAGACTACAACTGATTACTGGGTGGCTGCTACTCGTGTTACCTTTTTTCATGCGACGCTGCTTCACGCCCCACGCGAAAGTCACTCTTGATAAGATAACCACGCATTTCCTCATGTTTCCATAATCAGCACACCAGTGGATGGACTTATTAGCATAATAATAATTATAAGTAGAAACATGTCATTAAGTTAAACTACGAATGCTACCGAAGAATAATGGCGTATGTCTAACCACAAATCGCTTATATTGACCACATTATCCGTATTATCTTAGACACACCCGGACATGCGCTTGTCCGTAAGACATGAAATAACTAAAGCCGCTTTAAGTTGCCCTTAGTGGAAGCTAAATATAGTATGTTCTCTGTCGCTATATAACAATATATTTATGCCTCACAACGCAATTCAAACAGTCGTCGTCCTGTTCTTAGCGAGGCAGATGAACAATATTACGTCAATGTAGTCTGATCCAAAACGGTTCGTCTATTGCTAGTCATGTTCAGTATAACTTTCTTAGACATGACGCCGAAGATTTTTTATATACTTACGTAGACATGTCGCTTGACACCATTTTTCGGAACTAAATCGGTTCCCGTTCCCGCCGCAACCGCCGTACGTGAATATTTTGCAGGAGTTCGTTGAACTTTCAAAAAACCAATATGTCACATATGCTTTACAGAGTCCAGGATCAGGCGCTAGAGCACATATGCGCCGTTTTGGTGTTTGGGCTGTAGAAAAAAGAAATAAAAAAAACGGTAGGCGACCATAATCTATTACTTGGTTGTCTCTTAGGGGCACTCGCACCTCGGCGATGGTGTTGTTTAGGTTAACTTGGTGCGGGCATGTTTTAAAAGCATGACACAGACACAGAGTACCATAGTCTATATGTCTACTACTTGTGGGTAGGCTGTGCTTGGCACGGCGGCTTCCTCGTCGACCACCTCCATGGCTAACGCAACGGACGAACCGAACTCGGAGGAGCAAGCGAGCGAACGTATTTCCCCTGGCACGATATGCGGGCGAGAACCGAGGGAAAGTGAGGAGGAAGCATAGCGCGCGCCACCTCGCGGGGCGTATCTCCCAGCGAGCGGCGCACGAAGCGCACCAGTGGAGATCAGCGAGCGCACCTTACTCCGGTTCTGACGTCAAAGCATGTAGCGAGCGCGCGCGCGAAGATCTTGCAAGCAAACGAGCGAGCAGGTGCGCGCTGGGAGAGAAGTCAGAGAGGATGGAGCGACGTCACATCCGCTCTGCTAGGCAGATGTTCAGTCTACGGCAGGCGACAATTTTTAAATAATTAGCCAGTTAAGTATCATGCCACTTTCTTGTGTGTGACGTGATTAGTGACGTCATTACTCCCGCTTTAACGTTAAAGAACCCCAGGTGGTCAAAATTTCCGGAGTCCCCCACTACGGCGTGCCTCATAATCAGAAATGGTTTTGGCACGTAAAACCCCATAATTTAACTCCCGCTTTCTACTTCCGGGTTTCCAGGAATTTCGCCAAAGTAGTGCTCACGTGTCGGGTCTCTAATGTATACAATTGTGTGCTTTGGTTTCCGGAAATAAGTGATTTCTATATAATTCTGAATATTCCAGACATTTCAGTAACTCAACGTGTAACTAAACCTTTGCTCTGACATCATAGCTATAATGAAAGCCATGAATTTTGTACTGTACTATTTTTTCTATTTTTTTCTGATCTATTTTGAATTTCCTCTGTGGTCGTCTCAGTGATTCGTAATTAATTCTTATTATTCCAGACACTTCAATAACTCAACTTGTAACTTACCGTATGCTCTGATATCGTGCCTCTATTGGAACCTATGAATTTTGTACTGTACTATTGTTTTTTCCATTTTTGTCTGATTTATTTTGAATTTCAACCCCGGTCGTGTCAAGAGGTGAACTGGAAGTGCTGTGCAAGAAAGAACAGTGTCACTCGATGCTCGTGCCACTAATAGGTCAAATCATGCAAACCAAAAATCTGCTCTAAAGCACAAATATTTGTGCACTGCTATAGGCTGTTTGTGCTATGTGGTTATTACATGCTTCTATAAGCGGGTAATCTAAATATTAGGCTTTGTTTTCAAGACGCGGATATGTTTGTTTAAGAAAGTACAAGGGGAATCACAAAATTTTGTCACTGAGAAGTACGGCAAGTTTCGCATGACGACTTCTACAAATTATGTGGCCGAGCATTGGATAGCAAGATCTTGCGTGTGAGGTTTTAGGTGGCTGCTTGTGCAGTGGATTATACTACGACGTTGAAAGAAAAGTAGGGGGTGCTGCGGATACTGTCTCGCACGTACTGTATTGGCAGCGTAATCGGCATTGATGATCTAATCTTGTCGCAGCTCATAACGATGTTCAAAAGAATGACTCTAGCCGAATGATTTCGCCGATTTTATTTATAGCACAGGCCCCTTTTCTCTTACGGATGTGGTCACTCTGCTGCCTGTCAAAAACAATCACCTCATATTACTTTCCGATTCCTTTTTGCCGTCTGCCAATGAACACCGCCTTTAGACTCACATAACCGGCACGCCGAGGCATCGCCACAAACATTTGTGTGTAGTGTCTATTTGGCCAAACCCTCTGACAAACGGGAAAACTTAAGGTTACGATGAGCGAGTACACTAGGCCGTTATTGTCATTTGAAGTGTGACACAGGGAGACGTTTAGTGACACTCGCTGATGAACGCGCTCACCTGCGAGTGCGTTTGCCGAATACTCTTCGTTGCGACGACGAATGTCGACAAGTGTACGCGGCCACGATAACTTTTTTTCTTTCACTAGACGCCAATGCACGTGACCTCACGCGCACATCAGATGGAAAAAGAGAGCGCCGTTGACAAAAGGGAATATTTCCCGTTGTCTTCGCGCCACATCACGTTACGCGTTCCGAGGCAAAATAGAAATTGCCGTTTCTCTGCGAGCGCTGACGTCGTTCTGCAACACTCAGGAAAGTGCTGCCAAAAAATCTATTCACTTTAAAATTACGTGACCCATGTCAGCCACCGTTTGGTGTGAGAGCGTGCTTGTTTTTCAGTCGCGTTGCAAAAACCAACCGAGGCCTCGGCTGTGCTAAGGCCTTGGCAGAGCCGAGGCCTTGACCCCAGTGATCATGTAAAGCCAGACATCAGGCAAGAACGCAGAAAGTTGCTTCGTGAAACCATGCTATCTCAGTATGTGCACCATAGAGCGCTGGTAGCGAAGACTACTTTATATCAGACTAAAAGCCTGCACTGCTGAGCAAGAAAAAAAAAACGCTTCCAAATGCAAGAAGAACCGCACAGAGACGCTCTGCTCATTAACATACATTATTAGCTCACACATTTTACAGCTTTTGAGCGCACCACTTGGTTTGAGAGCGTGCCGTGGGAAAGAGAATCGCCCCTTCTTCCGCAGCGGGTACATAATTAGGTCAGATTCAGAAAATTGCCACTTGCTCAAAGAAAGCTATTCGTTTTAAAAATTGCGCCGCTACCACATACTACGGGAATGCATTTTAATGTGAAGCGTTTGCCTTACAATACTTGTGAATAGATTATCAAATGTTTTGGGTTCTGCCTAGCTCATATATTGGAACTCCTCTATTGGGACTCGCCAAGGTGGCATTAAAACAGAGGAGTGCGTACCCTCTAAAGAACACGTCACGTGGAGCACGATTTTCGGCATCGACCTTCCTAGCGCCACGTGCAGTAGAGACATTCGGAGGACGCTTAAGTGAATTAAGGGTTGAACGCGATGGCACTCAAAGATCCCTGACGGCTTCTCACGCTTGCCGGCAACTGCAGCTTATGTAACCGTAATGTTTACCGGGAAACGCAAGCGGCGAAAGGTATGGTACGAAGGCGGGCTTTCTTGTAGAAACGCGGCCTCTTGCGTGGTCCATCCCGGAGATAGAGCATAGCCCCGCCAAAGAAACTCCCATTACTTTCAGGTTTCTGTTATTGTTTCGCACTTTTATAATTTCAGTCTGAGAAGATTAAAAATGAAAGGCATGCGCTGTCGGTGTTTTGTTTCGTGACATTTATTGGTGCGCTGTCATTCTCAAACTTCCCAGGAATTACTTTATCAAGAATGTAAGAGAAGGTATGAACAACTTTAGTGATAGAATGTTTTGGTAATGTAACCCCCATACACCGCATCTCATAAAGGAAGGCGTGTGATATAGATATCGCTAAAATTATGTGGAGATTTCCGCTCACGGACTACTCCGCCGACACCAACACCGGATTTCCTGCTACACGGGGCCCTTAACGCTTTCGCGTTAATACGTACCGCTATCTCGAGTATACCGTGCGACACATCCAAGCAGCACGAACACCAATACAGCGCCAAACTCAACCGCGGGGAGAAACAATACGTTTCATCTGCTGAGTAAAGATGTAAGCTCACTCTAAAGCCCCTACCTGCAGTTATTTGGTTTTACTGTTGCCCTTTCAATGATACAAAGTTGCAAGATTCCTCTTAGTTGTCTCACAGTATCATCATCAGCCTATATTTACGCCACTGCAGGACGAAGGCCTCTCCCTGCTATCTCCAATTCCCCTGTTTTGCGCTAGCTGAATCCAACTTGCGCCTGCCATTTTCCTAACTTCTTCATCACCCCACCTAGTTTTTTGCTGTCCTCGACTGCACTTCCCTTCTCTTGGTATCCGTTCTGTAACTCTAATGGTCCACTGGTTATCCACCCTACGGCCGGTCCTGCTCCATTTATTCCTCTTAATGTCAACTAGAATATCGGCTATCGCCGTTTGTTCGCTGATCCACACCGCTCTCTTCCTGTATCTTAACATTAGGCCTAACAATTTTCGTTCCATCGCTCTGTGTGCGGTCTTTAACTTGTTCCCGAGCTTCTTTGTTACCCTCAAGTTTCCGCCTCATATGTTAGCACCGATAGAATGCAATGATTGTACATTTTTCTTTTGAACGACAGTGGTAAGCTCCCAGTCAGGATTTGGCAATGCCTACCGTATGCACTTCAAAGCAATTTTATTCTTTTGTAAGTTTCTAATGATCAGGGTCCCCTGTGAGTAATTGACCTAGATAAACGTACTCCTTTACGACGGTAGAGACTGACTGGCGATCCTGAATTCATGTTTCCTTGCCAGGCTATTGAACATTATGTTTCTCAACTGCATAATAATCTTCCACTCCACTCTCACACAGTATATGGGCACCTAAACTTGGTGCTTATTCTTTACCTGGAAGCCCAACAAGATTGCTTATCTAACAGCAACATCAGGAAAAACAAGACAAATCCGAATAACTTTGACCTTTGATATTTCTATAATTTAGTTACCTGCTGAAGAATGACGCTCACAAAAAGTAACGAGAATGACAATTAGCACGTGTTTTAGTGAGAAAACCCGCACCCTCACTCGTTCTCTTATGGCTTGTGATGGTTACGTTATAGAACGTGTGAAAATATATATATTTTTTTAGTTTAAACAAGCTGTTCTTCGTTCTTTGCAAAGAGCTACCTATCAAGAACACTTATTGCCATCACCAATGTGTTTTTGAAGTTACTTGATCCGCAGGCGGTGATTAGACGTTAAGGTACTCTTCTCGTTCTGTAGACCCGATATGCGTCCTTACAATGCCTTCATAAATTATGGGCAAAACTTATTTTATATGAGCGATTCACTTACATGAAGTACATAGCGTCAGGCGAGCTTTACAAATGATGCTTCGCGCGAATTAAAAAAAATATATATTTTGAGGAGCTGGCAAATACATTGCAAGTTGTTGTAGGTTCGACAATGTTGTATCTACCTAGCCATGCAGGAAATGCCAGTGTGCACTACGTCGAGTGAGCAGCAAGGCGCTTCACACATTCCAATGTTCCCAAGCCACTCAGTGGGTCATTAAAGTGGAAATAATGCAGGTAATCAAAATATAGACTCTAAAACAACAGGCAGCAAAAAGTCATTGAGCTGACTTTATTGTAGGATCAGCTTTATCACGTCACAAACATTGCTGTATACGTTAAGCAACGATGCACCTGTTCTATGACAATAAGCAGCAGCCGCTTTTCACATATACGGAATAAAGGCGTGGAGCACAATCACTGAAAAAAAAGCACCACTTAGAAAAAAGTTAACAACAAGCACCCAAGCCGAAAAAGCCTAACGCCGAAGCCAGAAAATCTGGTCGCCGGATGCATAGTTAGTAGGGCAGGAGCGCTGCTACAGTTGCCCGCCAAACAGCACTCAATAGAGAAACCACTGCGGTCTAAGCTACAGGGGTTTGCATTCGTAGAAATGTGCAAAATGCAATGTGTTGTGTTTGAGGAGGACGAGCTACATGTTTATTCCTTTTTAATAGTAGCTTAACGTTTAGAAGCACTGCGCTGCTGGTGGTCATAAGAAAGTACAAAACACGAGCCCTGGACCTGGCAGATCAGCAATATTGTTGGCCAAAAGTATATCGTTCAATCTTTCAAGAAACTATTTTATATTTCTACATTTTAAGGAAGAAATGAAGCCAGAGAAAAAGGTCACGTTATGCTTTTGTTATCCTGAGAGTTAGAGGGTTGAGAGAGCCAATTCACAAGAGCTGCATAACTTATGGAAAAAATATAAATAAGACGGGCATTGTGCTTCATTTTCGAGAAAATTGTGGTTTTTCATATGGGTTTCAGCAGGTAGATTTCAAACTAAGGCTTCATTACTTTTAATAAATGATATGCGACGTTGCATATGCTGCTTACCAAAAACTAGTGTATAGAGTTTAGAAGAAATACCGTTTTGACCGGCCAAGAGAAGGCAAAAAATAAAGCTACAATTCACAGGACTGATGTACCGAGTAAAATACAAACACTTACCGTGCACAAAAATCACACAGAAAGCAACAACAGTTGCGTTGCTAAGCATGGCTGTATTAGTAAATTTCTGAATACGAGAGCAGCCTTCGACAACCTGAGTAGACACAATGCTGTACAAGGCATTTTATCGAAGACTTTTTTCTAGAGTCCACCTTTAGGCAATGGCTGCTTTTTTTTTCTTCTCAGACCACAATGGTTGAAAGGCTTGCAAAGATTGCGCAGGTGTTTTCCACTGAAGGCAATGTGCACGGAATTGTTGCGAAGAGAATTGTTGAGAATCTTCTTGGCAAGTGTGCTGCTTTGCATATCTAAGTACATTGTTTTTGCATTTGAATCTGTGCTGCTTTACACTTGTGTTCTCGCATTCTGTATAGGTATTTCGGTTCGGCTAGTAGAAGGAGGAGGAATAAGCTTTATCTACAGAGATAAGCTGGTGGTGAAATCGTCCGAGGGGGGCAGCGTCCCTAGTCTAGGATGCCTTGGGGCCTGCGCCGATAGCTTGGCCCTGCTCACCAGGCGATGCTGGTTTTCCGGGCTCGGGCTTGTTAGCTGGGCCTCCCGCTGCTTGACTGTTGGTCCGGTGATGCGTGGTGTCGATGGGTTTTGCCGACATTCCCACACCATGTGGTAGAAGGTATTGGGCGCAGAGCAGAAGGTGCACTTGTAAGTGTAACGCGTAGGATACATGGCACGTAGCAGGGGGCCGTGCGGGAATGTGCCGATGGGTAGTTTGCGGAATATCACCGCCTCTGCTCTAGTCAGCTTGGGATGCGGGGGTGGGGGGTTAGATCCTCCTAACCAGTCTGTAGTGGATCAGGATCTCGGCGTATCTTTTGGGGATGCTAACGTGTTGGTCTACCGGGGCTCGTGAACCTCTCGGCGGATAGCCCGGGGAATGCGATCTCGGACAGCGGCGTTGGCCGCTACATATTACACGCCAGGGACTGGCGTTCCGGGGCCAAGACAATGTATAGTTCTTGAAAATTGTCTAGTTGCTCGAAGATGCTCAGGGCTTGTTTCTAAATGCGGTTCTTTTGTTAATTTCTACATGCGGTTTGTGAGTCCGTGACGACTGTGATATGATCTTTCTCTCACTTGCCCACAGTGGCCACCAGGGCTGTCGCCGTTTCTTCCGCGCAGTCGATGTCTGGAGTGCTTACCGAGGCCGCTGCTACCTCTTGTCCTTGGCCGTTGATCACGCTGATAGCGTGGGTCGCTCTGTTCTTGTACTTTGCCGCGTCGGTGTATCTGACTTCTCCTTTTGTTGGTCCTTCGTAGGCGTTACATGGAGCTTGTGCCCTCGCTTGTCTGCATTCTCTGTTGTATTCCGGGTACATGTTTCTCGGGATGCTGGCCACTGAGATCTTCTCCGTCAGGGGTAGAGGGATCCGTTGTTTTCTGGTATCATATTCGACTGGGTGGCGTAGTCTGCTTTGCGTGTACCTGCCCGTGCTGGTGAGCTTGAGTGGCTCTATCTGGCTCGTCTTGTGGGCCTGTGATAGTTGCTTCCAAGTATTGTGAATGCCCAGGCTAAGTAGCTTCTGCGTCGACGTCGTCGATGGAAGCTCCAGTGCCAGTTTGTAGGTCTTTCGTATTAGAGTGTTCAGTTTGTCTTTCTGACTGTTCTTGAGAACCAGGTACATGGCGCCATAAGTGACTGCTGCTTATCAGGGCTTGTATTAACTTGATCGTGTCCTGCTCTTTCAGGCCGCGCTTTCTGTCAGTCACTCGCCGCACCAAGTGCGCGACTTGGGTAACTGTCGCTTGCAGCTTTTTAATCGCAGCGAGACCGGCACCGGCCTTCTGAAAAGTGAGGCCCAGGATACAGAGTACGTGCACCTTACGTATGCTGACTGCGTTCAGGGTCAATGTTCGGTCCGGTGTTTCCTGGGGAGGCCATCCTCTCAGCTTCTTTTTGAGGATTAGGACCTGCAACTTTTCCGGGGCGCATGAAAGACCGCAGTGGTGTAGATAACACTGGGTCCCGTCGATGGTTTCCTGCAGGGCGTCCTGTTGTTCACCCGCCAATCCCGTGCACGTCCACATGGCCATGTAATCTGCGTACATTGCGTAACGAATACCATTTGATGTTCTGCAAGAGGTTCGGCAATCCCCTCATCGCTATATTGAACAGCATCGGGGAGATCGCCGACCTCGGGGGGGTTCCTTTCCACAGTATTCTGATCTTGTCCCCCCTGAGATTCTCCAGGCCTATGGTCGCCGTTCTACTCGTCATGAAGTGACGGACGTAGCTGTATGTCCGCCGCCCACGGTTGATATGTTGTAGGCTGTTCAGCACTGCTTCCTGCGAGATATTGTCAAATACCCCCTTCACGTCGAGTGCCAGGATGGAACTTTTGTGCCGTATGCCGAGGCCGCGATGACTTCGTCTCTTAGGTGAAGTACAATGTCCTTGGTGGAGAGGTTAGGCCGAAACCGAACATAGTGTTCGGCAGATGCCCACCTTGCACGTAGGGCGAGAGTGGAATGTGGACCATGTGCTTGAAGAGTTTCCCGCGCATGACGTGAGGGAGATCGGGCGCAAGTTCTGTAGCTTGATGGGCTTGGCGGGTTTCGGGGCCATCGTTACGTCCGCATGTTTTCAAAAAGCCGGTATATGGCCGGTCTCGCCGCTTTCATTCATGTGCTTTTGTAAGCTCTTCATTGCCCCGTCGTCCAGGTTACGGAGGGTCTTGTTAATTTTATTCCGCTGGGCGTCGTTTTTCTCGCTATATTTCTTTTTTAACGTCTTTATTTCTGCATTTGTTAGGTGAAACCTTGCGACAGAAAAGAATTGCTCTATCGGGGTGGGGGAGGGGGACCGGTCCTCTCTTCTTCCTCTAGGTGGAGTGTTCCCGAGGTCGGCTCTGCAAAGAGTCGACAAGATCCTTCCATTTCCCTGAAGTACAAAATAGCACGCCAAAGCTGGAGTGAGTCCTTGGGCCCGATGTGCAATGGCGGGTCGAGCCACTCCTGCAGGGTGCCAGGTTGGTTTCCGCCCAGCGAGTGAAGTGTGCTTTCTGGGATTGTGTCAAAGGCAGAGCAGCTCCACACAAGATGTTCGGCCATACCTCTGGCCGGGTATGCCGGGCACTTGGAGCTCTGATATGAGTGCGGATTTATGAGGTGTAGCCTTACTGGTGACAGAAGATCGCCGGTCTGTATTCGGCGAAGAAGTTAAGGCTGCCACGATCTCCAACTTGGGCAAAGGTTAGTGTAGATCCGGAATGACGGGCTGCGCCTTTCGTTGTTGCTCGTCTCCGAGGTATTTCTCGCTGATGACTTCGAGCACTTCTTCCGCGGCGCCCTGGAAATTGTCTATAGGTCTTTGTATGTGTTTCCGGGTGTCAGTTTTTGATTTCATCTTAGCCAGGAGGTGTTTTAGAATGGCCCAGGTCTTTCAGTTGCTTAGGGTTCCCTCTAATTGGCCCCAGACTTGATTCCAGTTCTGATGTCCAAGTTTTTCAGCATACTTCTCCGCCTGTCGCGAGACTGCGGCAATGCATATCTTGAGTTTGCAGTTTCTCTTCTTCTTCTTCTATCTCTTCAAAAGTCTTCGTGTGGCCTTCCAGAGGTGTGTGGCCTTCCAGAGCACTTCTAGCCACCGTAGCGAAACTCTGGAGGGCGTTTAAAAATCACCGCCTCACGGGAAAAAAAGCGAACTGCTTAGAAAACTAAAATATAGTTCTCCTCCTTCACGTCCGGTAGTGCAGTATGTCCGTGAGCGGCGCGGAAGGCCTCGAAAGCGGCGTTTCAAACCATCGATAGAGGGCTAACCATGCCAAATGGGCGTGGTATGGAAAGAGTTAAGGTAGCCGCATAGAGCAATCAAGTAATACTTTCTACTTCATACTGAGCTCCAGAGTTCCCGGATTCTTGTCACTCAATAATTTGAAAGCCATCAATTGCGATATCTTTCAGTCTAAGGTTGAATTGATAGCATCAGACTGCATGCAATTCAAGAGAACGCCGAATGTTGCAAAATGTCTGGCTTATCGAGCCACCATGGCTGTGTCTATGTCTCTAACTTAAACATGTTTCGCGTCGTTTATATTTCAGCACTGAATTGGAGTTGCATATTTTTTTCTTGCTTTTTTTTTGGGGGGGGTGGTACCTACATATTAAAACAGCCTTTAAGGTAGCCGTATAGAACAATCACATAATGCTTGCTATTAATTTCATATTAAGCTCTGTAGTTTCCATGATTCTTCTCACTACGTAATTAGAAAGCCACCAATTTGCAATATCTGTCAGTCTATGGTTGAATTGACAGCATCAGACTGTATGCAGTTTAAGAAAACTCCGAATGTTGCAAAATGTGTGGTTTATCGAGACACAAAGGCGGTAAAAGGTAGTGCGATAACTATCTTCCTTTTAAAAGGTTCCTTTCTGATCTTTTTGGCATAAAGCGGCCACTGAGTAGACTTTTCCAAGCCATATTCCGGAGAATGTTTCCTCAGATAAACGAACTGTCTCTGGCAGCGTTCGCATCCATAAAATCTTCTACTGCCCGTGGTCAGCCATATGCACGTTCATTGCCTTGCAATGTATTTGCCCTCTAGAAAATGCAGTGTGGTTTGGCAGAGCAATGTAATATAAGCGAACACTCTGAAGAACGGCAAATCTTCAACTCAAGCACTTGCGTTGTACCAAGAAAAAATTACCTAGTACGGTGGCGATTATGAAGCAGCTCAAGAAAGACACATCGCCTTATTAGCAAACATAAGAACTTCCATAAGTATATGTATACATTATTTATGGGAATTCTGAAGTATAGCGTTGTCTTAATACGAGATGTTTCGGAAAAATTTATTTTTGCGATAAAGCATCGAGTCCAGTTGATAAAAGTGTGCTACATATTTTCCAGAGGTTGACCAGGCAGTAGATGTTTATTTCGTCTTCTTGGGCCCTGTTATCGCCCTAAGGATCGCATGGCATGTTTTCGCTGCATTGTAATCTACAGGGGAAATGGAAAACAAGATTATGTTCAAACTGAAAAAAGAGAATAAGAGGAGACGTTTAGAAACTGGTAGACTTTCCCCACGCTATCACCTCGGAAGTTTATTTCCGCGTGACAGGAGTGAAATAGTAAACGAAAACGCAGGCACACAATGAACAATGCGGTTAACAGGCCAGTCACCAAATTCTATTTTTAGTATAGACGCATCGTTTTGAAGAACGCAACAATTAGCTATAGATTACGTCATACAGAGTATATGGGACCCATTTGCCCCTGAACTAAATTTCCATCTAACGTGGGATCCTTCAGCACCTAGTATCTTGTAATTGTATACATGAATGTATTTTGTCATACAAAGCATTTTATTTATGCGAACAGAATTGCACATGCGAAAGCAAGCAGTGGCACAAGCGAAAAGAAAAACATGCTCATAAGACTGTGCAAAAATAAGCAAAAAATTTGGATGGAAGTAGAAGCAAAGTTTGTATTATCCCCCTATTTCCCGCCCTTCCCTGTCTCAAGAAAAACAATTGATGTGAAAGAAAGAAAAGGACAGACTGGACTTCCTTGGTAACTGACATACTAACGCCTCTTCATGATGTTTGGAGTCCATAGTTATTCGTTATATTTTCACTGCATCAACGTTTCAATGCATGTTAAGGAGTTCTGGTAATGGGAACATGCACAGCGTGCTGCGTCACCGCTGACAGCATGTACATTTAAAAATGCACTTTTATCTTTTGTGTTAAATTTAACGTTCTCACTGATTGCTTATTTGGCCGCTGCTCGCATATTCCCGAATCGGTGCTGCTTTACCCTAGCTTGATGGTTGGTAACTAGGGGTGTGAAAATAGTGATTTTTGAGACCGAATCGAACACGAACCGAATAGATTCAGAAGCGAATCGACTCGAGTCAAATATCGAGTGCTTTTTGAATAGTTTTCGAATAATGAATATCCGTTATCACAATTATTATGAAACAGCGTTCACATCCCAGTATTCTAAAATTAGCAAGTTTCTGTCATTCCTTAGTACGTTATCAAGCGTTGTTTATACAAGCAATAATGAAGCATTAGGAGCAAACAAGTATTCGCTTTGCCTGCACAGGGCTCTTCAGAGACGGCGAATGATTGCTGTGTAACCTGTAATGTACGGCTACCTAAATGACGTAGCCTGCTCGACTACTGAAGTTCTAATGTTTTATCTCTATGCTATGCCCACGGGGCTGAAAATTCTCCGTACTTTTTTTCCAATTTCATGTTTATTTGGACGCAGTTGACGTGCGGAAATATTGGAAAAGTATTCGAAAAAATCGCATTTACGAATAGCGACTATGCGATTCGAAGACGGAATCGAGTAGGACACTATTCGATCAGATATTCTAAAGTTTCAAATATTCGCACATTCCTACTGGTAACACGAAGATTATGCAATAATAGGTTATTACTAATTCGAGCCTTTGTTACAAAGACTCGTCTTGTGTAAAATCTTGGCCTACAAATAGTCGTCGCACTGTGTCATAAATCGGGAGCCGCAGGTAGGGCACGTAATTGTGCTTTCTGGTGTCACTCATGTACGGCGGCTCAGAAATCTCCCTTGTATATATTTCAAACTTTATTAACTTTATTTCGTCAGAATATTTCGCTAGTGCTTGAGCTAAGGGGGGGTAAAAAGTTTGGGACATAAGAAACGCCTAAATGGCACCATAACGTTAATGTACTCCAATAGCAAGGGTTACAAGCACCTTGTGGTTTGCAGGCAGTAATTACGCTTTAATCTTGGGCCAGCTATGCTACTCGCACTCTAGAAATGCTGAGCGATATTTTGCTCCGCCTTTTTTGTTTACAGCAATCAAGGTCGGGCATCTCTGAGAGTGCTCAAAAACTAAAACGCTTCTGAGTATCTCGCATTTTTCCTATATGAAAGACTAAAATAACTCGGTCCTCAGGTAGAAAACAAAAAAAAAGGGAAGGTACGACGTCTTCCCCACTAAACAACTTAAGCCTTTGTTGCAGGCTGTCCTCTGGCCTACATCAGGGAAATGCGCCTGACCTTGTTACAAATTTATTGAATTAGAAAACCCTTAATATGTAGTGACTACTCTAGAAAACGAAAAAAAAATAGAAAGAAAGCATTTCAATTAGCTACTCTCGCCAACCGTTTCTTATTCTCGAAATTCATTTAAAACACGATAACATCTTGTTCAAGTGGGTATATCACATTCTTTCCAGTTCTTATAGTTATACCTTGTTTCACTGGGCAGTTTTGTTTATCACTCCACTTCAACGTGATAATTGTTTTCCAGAATCAACCACCTTATGAATATGCCAATGAATATTTCGGCTCTTTTTCTAAATGACGGTTTATGATTTGTATAGACTACTTAGAACCATGTATGAGAGGGTCAGGCTATGTTACATGGAAGCATCTGCTAGTGGAGCGACATCCCTCAGTCGAAATACATACTATGTGACTGGGCACGTAGATGCAGTCTGCGGATACTGATAAAGGTACAAGCAATGACCAGCATTTCAGAAGTGGAACCTACTGCAGAGCTTCCACTAGCTTCAGCCATAGAAAACAGAGGACCACCCATAAAAATGCCTTAATGAAACAATCTGACCCTTCAGTTCCCTTTACTTTCATTTATGAAACAATCCGACTTATGGGAAGCGTGTATGCGTGAGTGAGCAAGTTGACACTAAAAAAAATTAAATTATGGAGTTTTACGTGCCGGAACCACGATCTGATTATGAGGCACGCCGTAGTGGGGGGCTCCGAAAATTTGGACCACCTGGGGATCTTTAACGTGCACCTAAATCCAAGTACGCGGGTGTTTTCGCATTTCACCCCCATCGAAATGCGGCCGCCGTGGCCGGGATTACATCCCGCGACCTCGTGCTCAGCAGCCCAACACCATAGCCACTGAGCAACCATGGAGGGTAAAAGCGGAAGAATTGACTATTGCTGTAGAAGTTTAACTTTCTGAAGCTGAACCAGGGACAATATTGGGAGCTGCAAGGAGCTCCCAACAAATTTCGCCTTAGGAAGCAGAAAACCATCTATGAGAACAAGTTCCGTTACAGAAGACGTAGCTCACGACATTAAATATTTCCTCATTGAGTAATCACCTTTACCGTATTGTGGACTCTGACACATCAATAGCGGGGGAAACGAACGAGATTGCAGGGTCTTCAGCACACTACATTTGTATCTTCTGTTCCCTACCGAGCCGCCAGCCAACAAGCACCGTTTCCTAAACCTTGAGATAAAGTCAAGGCGGCACCACAGATTTTGAGCCAAGCAGACCGGTAAAAGAAAAGTCAGCTTTCGTTTTCGCCCGCCGGCTCGAAGGCATAGCTAAAGCGTTCCTTCTAAATAGCCTGGTCAGCTCCTGGTTGCATGCGGGTATAACTCAGCTTGGACGTGCATTGCAGACTGTGGGAAGCCGGATTTCGTGATCCATGCCTTGGCACCTTCACAAGGTGCAGTGGAGGCGGATTTTTTTTGTTTATTCCAGACCAAAATAAGTGTAGCGGAATGTGTAGAATCGTGAAATCTAATGATGCAAAATTATACCCGTGTAAAAAGAAGCGTCGGACAGAGTGCGCCGCAATCGTCACCGAAGTAGTCTCATGTCGATCTAACACACATAGATGCACAATTCTGGAGTGCAATGGAAAGACAACACATTTATGGATAGTGGAAGGAATCTTGCATTGGAAAGAAACTTGATTTTATTTTTTATTTCATAAACTGAAAGTGACCTGCCCCTCATAAAGAGTTTTTGTTTGTCTGCGGGGTAACGCGGAAGTACATACCTCCTGATTTCCTAAAAAAATAACATTATAGAACAGTTGAGGTAACTAGAGCTAGAATGCGCGTTGTTCCCTTGAGGCCATTTTTATTTCGGGAAATATATGTTTGAAAGAAAAATATGTCATGATCTTTCATGATGCAAAACGTAAAAAAAGCAATAATATAAACTGTCAGCGTGCGCTCTTTTGATTCATGCAACAAATGCTTAAGCATGTCTGCGCTTGATTTACTGCACCAGGTGTAAAACGCTAATGACATCCGACTAACTTCTGTTTGGTTAGCTGGTCATATGACTTTAACAAGCACGTCGCAAAATATATTAGGTAAACAAGATGCGCATCGAATAACCAACAAAGACTTACTTGTGCATCTCGTCATGCAGGCCACGCATTTTGGAAACCTGTTAGCGCTGGTTGCGCAATAGCCATGCGGAACCTTCTGGCACAGCCTCATTGATGAGTTAAAGAACCATCGGGGACCCAACGCACATTTCTGAGTGTATGGGCTTAGGCTGCACACAGCTTTTTCCTTTTTTCCGGCTGCGAATTGTGAAGAAGCAAGTTCAGTAGAAAACGTAATTCTTCTAAAGAAATAGATAAAACAAGAAACCACACAGGAGAAATCAGTGAAAAGCACAATTTTCTTAACTTCTGCCTGAATGTCGTAGCTGCTTTCAAGATGGAACAACATTGCGAAGTAACGTACTAACAGTGGCGATCAAGTTTGGTACAGAACTACAACAAAAAATTTGAATTTCAAACGGCTAAAGCAGGTATATCACGCATTCCCTCGCACATTAAAGCGCTTAAGAGGCGAGACTCTAACATTTAACCAGTCATTTTTATTGTGCTAAGAATCAAAATTGGAATGAATTGCCGGACTACGTCGTCATAAAGCGCAATCCAACTAAGTTCAAGCAATTATATTCAGAATAGTTCACCTGTTAACCTGTTTTTATTTTGCATCCTAGTTATGTTCTGAATCCTAGTTATGTACATTACTTTTTGTTTCTGTATGTTATCGGACATTTGATGTATTCTTATGTTTTGTTTACAAATTTGTATTGATGCAACGGTTTCTCATGCGTTTGCTCCTCCCTTATGTAAAACCCTGGAAGGTGCTATAGGGATTTATAAATGATGATGGTTATTATGATGATAAAGATGAAGAACTGTACTAGAAGAGAAACTTGGGCGATTTGGTGGGAATTCATGTTTTGCGTCAGTGTCGTGTTATTCCTGGTGTCTTTGTCTACCCAGCGCTTTTTTCCAAACATGAAAGATGATGACAAATTTATCTCTGCAAGCCACAAACTTATCTCCACTCAACAACCCTAAAGCCTTACATTCCCGCTAAACCCGGACTTCAGTTCACTTCACTTTTATGTTCGCACTTCGAAATACCGAAATGCAGTTCCTGTTGAAGCCGTGAACCACTCAGCTCTGTACACCTCAAGGAAGACATTATGCATCTGCACTGAAAAAATGTTGTCCATCCCTCGTGGAAAATACCTAAGCAGGGGTCTTGAAACTATTTAAAGAAAATAAAGTATAGTTTTTATCTACTTTAAATACCGAGCACCTTTAAAAGCACCGAAAGTTGTTTACTTGAATGCAAACCTGAAACCAAAGCCCCAATATAAACGCAATCTTAGCCAGAACTGAAGATGAACCTTAACTTGAAATAATTAAACCTGCCTGAATGCTAGCCCAACCTGAATTGAAAAAAAAAAACTGGCCGCCATCTCGCCCTGCAAACGTGAATGCCCAGGGAAGCTGTATCAAACACCACACATGGTCGAGCATTGTATTCACGCTGTTCTTCTGGTCGTCTTTAATTTCCACTATGGCACCTATGGCAGTCTTATAATGAACTGAATGAGTTGCTAGACAGCTCTGCCTTTTATATATGAAAGCGGGGTGACGTCACTAAGTATATATATATATATATATATATATATATATATATATATATATATATAGGCTGCATGCCTGATTTCAAAGAAAGCTCTGCCGTTTGCCTTGAATTGTGAACCTCGCGTTTTGTGTTTACGCCACGATATTTTCCGGCCAAGGAGAGGTATACAGCTTCGCTGTAAGAAAATTGCCTCGCCATTCCGGCCCCGTAATGGTGGATGCCCAGCGAAACTGTTGCAAAACCACTACGCCTACCATATGGGTGTATGAAATCCTTCATTACTTCCCACTAATGGTAGTGACAATCGCTTTGTGGTAGCTGTGGTTCCTCGGAAGGCGTAACTCTGCGTGGCCTACCCATAACAGTGCTGCAACCAAGGAGGTTAAAAAAGAAACTCCTTGGCTCCCACGATTCTGTCTCCGGGAGCTGCAACAGGGTGGTTCTGCTGCAACATGGGAATTATTGGAAGTACACAGATTCGCCTAAACTTCGTCCTTCTGGATTCAAACGGCTTCTTTACTTCGTAATAAACTCATCGTTTTGAATCAAATTCTGGGGTTTTACGTAGAAAAACCAGGATTTGATTATGAGGCACACCGTAGTGGGGGAGTCGGTACTTATTTGACCACAAAGAGACATTTAACGTGCCCCTAATTCACAGGAAACAGACGTTCTTGCATTCCGCCCCCATCGAAATGCGGCTCGCAGCTGCCTGGATTTGGTCCCGCGACCTCGCGTTTAGGTCATTTTTGACCAAGCTTAGTGTAATAAATAATTAATAAAAATGGTCGACAGCAGCATTCGAACACGGGACCTGAAGTACCGAATCCCGATATTGAAGCCATTATGCCACGGACGCACGCATCGAGAAGTGGCATAGAACGCCCTTATAAATTTCTCGCGGGCTAGTCATTAAATCTGCAGTTCGGATGCTTGTTTTGCGTTTGTTTTTATTGAAACGCATGCTGTTTTGTATGTTGTACGCGTGATTCCAAAGAATGTATGGGCTTTCCGCTTATCTTTGCTGAGTGCTTGAAGCCTGCTTCACCACCGCCGCGGTTCGGCCCGGTAATACACGACCTCCGGATTCGGCCCCCATGTTTGCTAACGGACGCGGATACGAAAAATATCGACCAACGAGAGGCCAATAGCTTCGCCGTAACAACAATACTAGCGACGTTCACTGCCGGTTTGGTAGGATATGGTTCAAACGAGAAGGCAGCGGTGAAGTTGTGATGCTATATAAGAAAGAGAGCTTGAATTCAGCCTTTGGTAAAGTGTAATAGCGACGTCCTAGACTCTCAGTATTGTTTATAAACGCAGGAAGGAAGACATGGTGTGTAAATATTGGAAAAAATGGGTAACGTTTACAAACGCTTGACGGGCCGTGATCAGTGATGCCTAATGGGTGCAGTGGCAATAACGTTTGTTGAAGGTACCCATTGAATTGCTGTATGTAAAAGGACTTTGACTTCCACTTCTTGATCTAGGCAACAGAAACACGATGCTAAATAAAAAAGATAAAAACAGCTTAAATTTGATAACAACCAGCTATAAAGCGCGGACATGACGACAATACCAAGTGAAGCGCACACATGTACCCATGAAGAGAACACGAACCGAGCAGCGTAGCTTTGGGTCGTAGTTCATCTAACCAAAAGACATGCCGTGAATTATTTTCACTGGCGCAGTAATCGAAGCACTTGTACTCTATGGCATTTAAGAAGAACAGCTTTCGCTGCAACAGCAAATGACAAGTATAGTTTCAGTTTATGCAGAATTATCGAATTTTACCAGTACATGCAGAATCATACCACATACATCGATTCTCCCGGTTGGTAGGGACGAGGAGGCTGAAGCCTCACTGTCTGTCGAGGACCACCTTCTTAGGGATAAACACTGCATTTGGTACGTTGGCATTTAAGACTGTGCCACAAAGGTATTGCTTTCGAGGGAGCTGAGAGGCATTCCGACATCAACCAAAAGTACAAGGCTGCAGGCACCTTACATTTCGCTTTCACCACATTCAACGACAGTCGCTGCTGCTGCTGCTGCTACAGATATCGTGTAAAAATTTCTTTTTACTGACAGACATGCAGAGACATTGCCTCTGACCCGTGCAACTCACGTTTAAAAAAAAAAAAAAGGCAGCGGCAGACTCAACTCTTGCTCGCATCTACGTAATGCGAAGCATTTTTGTTTGATAGGGAATTGGTCTATCAATCATTTAACTGATGTGTTAGCGAACTATGTTGAAGTTCTACGTTAACTATAGAGAAAATTTGTGTGGCCTTTGATGCAAAGCAACTTCACAAGAGGCGCGTTCAGCGGATGGTTAATTAAGCAGTTCTACGACGTTTATTTGAGCGTATCAGGCGGCGCAAGAAGTCTTCCTACATAGCTTCTGCTGGACTTAAAATCATTGCGCCCTGAAATAAAGTGCTTAAACTGCATAAATAACCATGAGAATGTGCCTCTTCAAATTTAAATTCATGAGCCATTCCACTCAAATAAGAATGGGAACCGAGGGGCTCGATTTTATTAGTCATAACCACATAAAGCCAACAGAAAACGAAGCGAAGGAAGGCATCGGGGAAATTAAGTGTAGTTGAAATTGGAATGTAGAAAATAATGAAGAAAAGGGAAATGAAAGTGGACGAAAAGATAACTTGTCGCCGGCGGAAGCCGAACCCGCAACCTCCGCATTACGCGGAGGTTGCGGAGTTCGGAGGTTGCGCGTATTACGGAGGTTGCGGGTTCGGCTCCTGCCGGCGACAAGTTATCTTTTCGTCCACATTCATTTCCCTTTTCTTCATTATTTTCTACATTCCAATTTCAACTACACTTAATTTCCCCGATGCTTTCCTTGGCTTCGTTGTCTGTTGGCTTTATGTGGTTTCCACTCAGATAAGGTGGATGATCGGCGAAGCTGTATAGATGGTATATTTAAACGTACAACACAGATATACCTAATGTTTTGGTGTTGTTTATTTTTTTCACGCAAGTTACTATTGCATTGTGGTCGCTATGGCAGACGGGCAAGCGTTCGGCGACGACGACGGACAGGCTCTTGGCAAAGGTGAAGTCTAAAGACGAGCGCCTTGTGGTCGTTGGAACCTTGGGATCGGTGCAGCACTGTAGGCGTAACCGTTCTAGCACAAACGATGGCAGCCAATTGCCATCTGGCCTCGACATGTCCACGTTGAAGTCGCCAGCGACGAGGACTGGAGCTTGACTGTCGTCGGCCGGATCGAGGTGCCATCCAAAATGGGCGTTCATAAAATCCTCTACGTCGCGCTGGGAAGAGGCAGGTCGAACGTACACGGTGGCAACGGCCGTCCCGTCGACGGTCTTTACGGCGTAGACGTCCGCACTACACGCCGCGCTTTGTCCAAAGTTACGGTCGAGAAAGCCTCTCTGGAACCTCGCGTAGGCACCGTCGAACCCTCGCGCGCCTTCGTTGCGGCCAGCCCATCGAGAAGGCGGAGCTAAAATGACACCGCAACTTTATCTGCCCGAACGTATGACATTGCGCGCACGCGCGCGTGGGTGCTATAGTGGGAAATACGTTCGAGCAGATGTCGTTTCAAGGACACACGTGGCAGCTAATGTGAGCTTCGATGTGATGGAAGCAAAAGAGATGATGGCAGGTTTTTGCACCACGGAGCCAGCTGTGGAAGAAGACGAAGACGACGAACGCGCGAGCAGTGGCCCGAGCGAGTTCGCGCGGTTGCGCCGAGGGGCGCCAACGAGCTGTGGAAGAAGACAATGTTCGAGCCAGTGCTGACGATGATAGTTTTTGCTCACGGACAACGGACATGTCCTAGCCATATACAGCTTCGCTGTAAGAAAGCTGCGCAACGGAAGAAAAAGCATATATTTTTTTTCTGCTCTAGAAACGGCCCCCTCCATATTTTTTTTTTTTGTAGCTTCGTGTGACAGTCGGGTGGTAGACAGTTCTCGCTTTCTTAATGTCCTGGATGTATAGACGGGCTAATGAGTGCGTATAGCAGTACGATGGTGTAGTCGTGTGTCCGTCATCTATAGCTAAGCACGAGAAAAAAAATTTCGCGTCCATTCCACCCTGTCAAAGTAGATGTACAGCGAAGCTGTTGCCGACTAGAGTTACTGTATATAGCTCCTGCAGGGAGCTCCCTGCGGGAGCCATGTATAGTAGCTCTATAGCCGACATTACACAAGCGCCACCACCGCAAGGCGTCTCACCATCGAGATCAATGTAGCGTCCACGACCTCGTGCGCGCCCTTTCCGTTGGTGATTCGGCACCGAGGTGCACGTTCGCGGAGTCCATACGCTTGCGCGTCACCGCGTTCACGACGTGAACGTCACTGTGATTTGTTAACAGTCTTGTCCTGATGTTGATTACGGTCGCAGCGCACTGTGCGGGACCGATGCAACGGACCAGCGCTCACTTATCAAGGACAGATACATCGTGTGCATAAGTTTGTCACGCGCGCACGCAGGTGTGCCAGAATGCAGCATATACGCTATCCTAATTCTAGTAGACCCTCCGCTTAGCGCAAGTGCGTTAATTATTGAACGAATTCAATTTCTCAAAGTAAAGTGCGTTGCAAAATTTGTAGAGTATGACTTGCCCACAACCTGCTGATATGAACGCATCAGATTGTAATTTGAACATGCCAGAAAACACAATTCTGTTACGCGGAAACTCTAAATTACACAAACTCTGGAGACGAAAATTCTCCTTTGTCGACGCGACGGTGTACAGGCACGGAAGCAGAAAATTTGCTGGGGTAGACATATACAGCGTCGCCGTATAAATGAGCACAACTGACTACAGGGTGGTGACTACTAGCGTTACTGTCTTCTCCCGCCTGCTTCATGCTGCACACGAGAGGCTACTAATTCGATCAGCAGCACTCGATTGTTTGATGTTTGCCTAATCAGTACCTCAGTGCTTGCACTTGCACACATGCGAATAATTATTAGTGCAAACATTTAGGGTGAATATGCGCACGATACCATACAATAGGAACGCACGTCTCCTCATTCTGGAAAGGCTAATGTAATAAGGTTTTATGTCAGTTGCACTTGTTCATGTGTATATTTGTTGAACTTGGAACAACTAAAGTAAGAAACTTCAAGTAGCAACTAGAGCAAGCATATGTATTGTGTATTACCTGCATCAAACATTCGTCGTATTTTGTCAGTGAAACAAAGCAATAAAATTTTCTCGAGGGTGTCGGGCCCACAAACTTTAGTACTGGTACTTTCCGTAGGTAACTTTGACAAATATAACATGTAAACGAAAACATTTCCACGTACTTACGTAGGCATGTTTCTTGGCAGAGTTTTTCCGAATCGAATCGGTTCTCGAGATCGTTCCCTGAGCAACCGCCATAAATGAACATTTTACAATGTTTTGTTAGAAAATCAAAAAACCAACTCGGTTTATGCGCTCGGTGGGAACCAGAATCGGGCGGTTTCTGACATCTGCTCGGTGATTGCATTTGGGCTGGAACATGAACAAGTCACTTTGAACACTGCGCTGACCGGAAAAATATGTGCATGAAAAGAAGAGAAGGAAGGAGAGAAAAGAGGACAGAGGCCCACTTTTAATTTTTCTTTTATTTAAAAGGGTCCCCGGGCAAACGCACCTAGATAGCACAAGGCCTACGCACTCTGATTCATGACGTCACGCTAGCTGGCCCGAGTGCCATAGAATCTAATGGGGATGCTCCTGCGTAAGCAACAGTGATTTTGACGTCACCGCTTTCGTCACGCCAGCCTTGAGAATGGAAATTTCGGGCCAGGTGGCATGACGTCGTAGATCGGAGTGCGTAGGCCTGTGCTATCTAGGTGCAGTTGCCCCAGAAGTCAGAGGTGCAAACATGTTCCGGTGAACGCGCGCATGCGCTCATGGCAATCGGAGCAGTGGTAAGGTACAAAAATTATGAACAGCACTCACTATCCAACCAGAGATTGCTTTGAGAGTTAAAGCCCGATGAACCGTGGCGCAATCTTGGCCGGCGTGAACAGTGTTATAATGAAGTGTTATTAACAAAAATACTAAGAAAACGTATTCTTTATCAGTACGGTTAATAAAGCAGGGGGCAGAAGAAAGATAAGCGCATATCTGACCAGCTTCCTTAGCCATGTTAGTGTGACCACTCAAACACATTGATCCGCGAGGCCTTCTTTTGATTAAAGGCATTTAAGAATTCACTTTCCCGCGTAGGAATCGTTCGGATGCTCGAACGTATGCTCGATCGAGCAAGGATCTAAAAATTTTTCCGCTGAGAAGTATTATGTAGTTTGGACAGCAAACAAATTACCCACAAAATAATTGATGTACATAGTACTTCTATAATTAAAGAAAAATACGGCAGTGCGTCATCTGTTTTATTATGTGGCTGGGAAATAATATATTTGTTTAGCAACCTATGACCAGGCAGCTGTAGCGCCCACGTGTACCATTTCTTGAGTGTGAGTAATCTGTGCATTTCTCATTTATGTTTTTTTTTCTGTTTTCACGCCTTTGAGAATGCGCTCCGGCGTATTGAAATGTTTATCAGCCACAGTATCAAACCAGATGTCAGTCAGCGCAACGTGTCATTTTCCGTGTGCCATTGTCTTTGTCCGTGTCCTTAGCTCTGTTTCCGCTTGAATATGAACAACCATACAGACGAAGCTTTCGCGTTAATATACTTTCGTTACTGTCTTCACCACTCTCATCTTGGTGCTGTCGTCACACACGCTCGCGTAACGTACACAATTATTTGTCTTCCACTAAAATGTTAGTTCATCTGAGAGCGCTGAGCAGAAGCGCAAATAGTTCTTGATTGCCACTCACACATGAAAATGCTTCGCATAACATTTACTCTCACAGTGCACAAAATCTACACACGTTTCACAACCACTGCCACGTCCCCGGCCGCAACCCCAATATAATCATGTCCATAAGCGTAGGCATCTTGGCCATTTCTTTAAAATTGCTGAGCACAATTGTTTGAGAAACAGGAAAACGAACAAGGTGGCGGTATCCACTGTGAGATTGCTGCTTTCGCAGTAAACGCGTAAAGAGCCGAATGAGTCATTTATGTTTTCTGGCTTTGTTTTCGTTACTGCTGAGTTATGGTGAAGTCTTATAAGCAGTTCGAAGTGAAGCAAAAAGGACTGTCATAAAATATTTATGGGTCTGAAAAATATTGAAGCAGGCGATTCAGAAGGACTTCAATTTGCAAGGGCAAGACGCTTAATGAAAATTGTAGTGCGCCAGCGTAATGAAATAATTTGTGTATTTTTTGTATTCTAGCGGATAAGCCTTGAGGCTACAATTTCATCTTGTATTCCTTTACTGAGCAGTGAGATTAAATCTGACCGTAACTAAAAAAACTATTATTTTTAGAATGAAGGTAGTTTCAAATGACAAAAAAAGAAATAACGCTGTCACACTTACGAGTGTCTAAACGAGTGAAAGGCAGCCACTTACCATGCACAAAAACAACGCAGGAGATAAGTACAGGTGCGTTGCTAAACATGGTTATATTATTGAATGTGTGGGTAAGATAGCAACCTTCGGCGACGTGTCAAGATGCAATACTGTGCGAATCTTTTTATAGAAATTTTTTCTTATAACAAACCTTTGAAGCGATGGTTATGTACTCTTGCTTTTCGCACCGCGAAAATCTTTTGCACGCTTGAAAAAACTCCGCAGGTGTTTGGAACTTCAGGCAATGAGCATACAATTGTTGAGCTGAGAAAACCTGGTCCAGCATCGGAAGTTTCTGAGCGCGAGTGTTTTACATATATCTGCGCTTGCATATATTCTGTTTCAGCATTGTCTACTTACTTTCTGTAGAGGAACGTCATTACTGCCGGTAGCAAAGAAGTTTTTCATTGACTAAAAGAAACATGAGCACTCTGGCATCACCCTACCATACTGAACGCGCGTGGAGCAGTAAGAAATTACATGCTTGTTTGTAGTACTTTCTCTGCTTTTACGCTTTCAGGAACTGGCTGCATTGGCTAGACTGTGCTTTCAGTGGTCACAGCGATAATCGTTTCCTGTTAGAAATTGCAACTCACTGGTCAAGTTGTATATGACATGATTCATGACACTCTATGTAAACTTTCTGGAACAAGCTGCTGTGTTTGGTTTATTTTCTTTCGCACTATGAATTCCGTAATTTCAATCATCAAATCTCAAAGCAGGTTGGTTGGGAAGTATGCTGCAGGTAGCTGACAATATTTTCGGTGGATTGCCGTCAGTTCGCATCTGCAGTAAAGGAGTTATGGGCGTGCGTGAGAACTCTGTCAATTGCGACTACGGCGAGAAGCAACACTTTCAATGCTGTGACACTACTTTGGTTTAGGACACAATGGCGAGCAATTGGCATAGGATGTATATCTTATTCAAAGGATTACTTGGCTTTACCTAACACCAGGTGCATGAAGTTGACATTTTACGATGCAAGCGTTCCGCATAAGAGAGGCTAAGAACAAAGTGCCAATAACTCCACGCGTGTATGCGCACCTACCTTCCAAACTTACATTTGCGATGGAAACTTTCACGGTCTTGCCATTAATGGCTGCCTGTCAGTGCTCGTGTAACATGCAAACGCGCATGGACGAGATCTGGAAAGGCACGCCTTATTTGGCGATTGTGATGTGGTAATAGTGCTTGTGATGCACGAACCATTTGTCAAGCCATGGGATCGAGTGATACAGAATTATAAGGGCAGTTCCTCGCGATCTTCCGATTGCATTCATACTCAATGGCAAACACGCGTATTTCCGCTACCCATGAGTGAAGGCTCCTTGTGGCTTGGCCAATGTCATACCAAGATAAAATGTTTGGTGAGCTCTATTCTGGGTTGGATTTGAAACTTTCACAAAGTCACACGGGTCTCTTTCGATGCGTTCTTTTGATCATGCATACGGCTTTCTGCATTGTAGGCTCAGCCTACGGTGCAAAAAGAAGGTACTCTACTAAAACTGCTGTTGTCGGACTTTCGTTTAGACGTTGCAGGCAATGTTTGTTGGTTAGAAGTGGTATGTATGACGTCTCAATCCTCTAAAAGCAACGCTGTTTTTGAGGAGTGTAAGTTTACCGCAGGTCTCAATAACAAGTAAGAACGGCATAGTGAAATAAAATTCAACGTCTCTATGTAACTCACTGGCTGTGTGAGACGACATAGAGGGTCTTTCGGATTAGTTTAGACGACCTGGTGTTCTTGAACGTGCGCCTAAACCAAAGTACACAAGCGTTTTTGCATTCCGCTCATATAGGAATGCGGCGGTCACGACCGGAAATTGAAGCCATGGCCTCGTTAGTCTGAAGCAGAATGCCATATCTTCCTAGGTGCCGTGGTGAGTAGTGAATCGTACAAGTAATGTAGCGTAGCTTATACATTTAATGCTCATGTGTCTTTAGTGAACGCACGTCGGTTGCTATGTATAAGTCAGCGCTAAATATGAGCAGATGCGAGGGGTCTTTTTGGGCGAGCAGTGCACATCAGAGGTTTCTTGTAGACCACCGAGAGTAATTACAAGCTGTTGTATGTTGGAGTGCCGAACAAGAAATATTTATGCTTCTCATGCGAACGCGATCTAGAACGTGCTCTCTATATCTTCTTGTTTTTGTCCTTGGTTTGAGTGAAAACCGGACGTATTCTACCTTGTTGTGGTGTTGCTTGATATTGCGGTGATTTTAGTTTTTTTTTTAGATTTAGCCCGCTCAGCATGAGTTCTGAGCACATGGTTAGCTTGAACGCTACTAGTGCATGCAACGCACCGCTTTGCCAATGCTGATGCGACAGTTCTTGTGTCAAATAAATCTGTGAATTTCTGTGGTTGTGGTCCTTATACGTTTTTTCATTGCCTGAAATGCCACTTAAAGGTTTTGAGATGACCAGCGTTACATGCTAAGTAAAAACTATGGGGCTTTACGTGCCAAAATGACGATGCGATTATGAGGCATGCCGTTGTGGGGGACTCCGAAATAATTTGGAACACCTGGGTTTCTTTAACGTGCACCTAAATCTAAGTGCACGGGTGTTTTCGCATTTCGCCCCCATGGAAATTGCGGCAACCGTGGCCGGATATTTGATCACATGAGCTCTGGCTTAGCAGCCCAACACCATAGCCAGTAAGCAACCACTGCGGGTTACATGCTAAGTGGTGTATGCATTCTTGTTAATTGCCTGGTGGTATATCAAGCTTTTTTCTCATATTCAGGCTTTCAAAAGCTGCTTTGGACTAAAGTTGCTCCAATGTCACGAAAGAAGCGCGAATACATCTCTGGCCGCTTTTTTCACTGCACAATTAACCTCGGCTAATGTCGACGATTTGCTTCTTTCTAGGTGATGAGATAATATTCTTTTTTTTGTGGAGGGAATGAAAAACCGGAAGATGAGCTTTGATGCATTGATCAACCATCAGTGAGTATAGCGCCATGTTCAAGAATTGCGCCCTGGTATAATCTCAACATTGTGAAAAAACAGCACAGTAAACAGAACTACGCGAGGACGACACACCGGTTGCTTCTTGTAGTTTTCTTGTCTGCGGTGAATTTTTCATTGGGACGATATATAACCATCTTTCCCAAGTAAGCACTCTTGTTCATGATATTATCTGATGATATTTCTTGAATAGCTACTCGCGGCATAGCTTTCCTTTAAATTTATATCAGCAGTGAACTGCCGTATGTGTTGAGACGACATCACCCACGAAGGGCCGTCTGGTGTTATCATATGTCGTGCTTGCCTGGAGATTGCAAGGTGAATGATGCCAATGACGTGATCAAATCCAAATTTTTTTGTAATTATTCCCGATAATTATTCTTTGCTTGAAGTATGTGAAGTGTGTGCCAGGAAAAACATCAGCCCTCATTCATGAAAAAATATAACTTCACGAAAGACCTACTTCAAGAGAACTGCACCTTGACCTCCATCTTCTAAAAGATGGAGGCGGCAGTGGCGCAGTAGACGCGCAAAAGACTCATAGCTGATGCCATCATGAGCTCAGGTGAATCGTTATTCAAGCCAGCTATTGTCACCGAGAGTTCCTTTACTGAAACAAAATGCATAAGAACCCATCTCATGATGAATGTCCGCGTTATCGCGATTACCATTGAAGCAATACAGTGACACACCGCATTTCCACCGCAGATGTGCGTCATGCCTGGGGCGTGTATGCCGAAAGCCGGGCACTGTGAACACTGTGCGTCAATAAGCGGCAGGCCCGCTTAACGGCGCGCGCGGCGCTTGTATGATTCTATATTTCTCATCATTGTGCGAATATATTGTACAGGAGATTATCGGCGCGGGCACGGTGAAGTGTGGAAGAGGACGACGACGACGAACTAGTAGTGAGTGCTCGATCGGTTTTCCAGCTGAGGCTGCTCCGTCTTCCTCTTCTTCTGTCAGACGCCCTGCGGACTTTACTTACAAGAACATCACGTGGCAATATGTATACGACACAGGCTCGATTCCGTCCAACATGGGGTAAAATTTTAATTAAATTTGTGGTCATGGAAGAGCGGTAACCGAATGACACAACTTGGCGTGAGAGAGGTTCATTGAGGAGTGGCCCATAACCAGTGGCGCGATACCCATTGACCTAACTTTGCGTCATGGAGGCTCAATAAATAGCCGTAGATAGCCAGTAGCACATGCCCAGTGAGCCAAGTAGGCATCAAAGAGGGTCACTAAACAGCGGTACCTATGCCTGCCAATACGCAGTGTTTCAAGTAGGGGTTAGAGAGGTTCCTTGAAGAGCGTCAGACATCTATGCGCCACATGCGTCGTGAAGGAAGTTGGCCCGGTGGTTGAGGCCGTGCGGAGTAAAACTATTCCATTCTGATTTTATTCCCATCTGCTGATGTCAAATTTACGTAACTGCCAACGCATGCATCGGCTGGTGACCCATAGCATTGTTGGAACTGCCCAGCATACGCACTCCTCTTTTATAGGAGCTCACGTTTGTATGTTTTGAAGGCGAATAGCACTGGCTACGCCGACGGAGGCGAGGAGTGCAAACAAGTGGGGAGAGTTTCGGTGGGTTCAAGCCAGAACAGTGAAATTATATAACGCCGTGAGAAGGGCGGTGCCGGCGTCTGCGATTCCACCGCTTCCTCTTGCTTCGTTTTGCGGTGGCTAGTCAAAAATGATGGTGGCGTGTAACGGAAAGTGAAGAATGCCTCTAAACCTAATACTCTGGGAAAAAGAGTTGGCATAGCCACGTAGCGCATCATGCCAAAAGGTCTTGAAAACTGTATACTGCCCCGCAAAAGTTTTCATTATACGCAGAAAAACCCATTATCCGGCCGTTAGGCATAGCCAGTGCCAAGAGCGACCGGTGAGCAGCCATCTTTTATTCATTCTGGAAAAGGGCATCCTTCGAGCATTCTCCCCATAAAAATGCAGTTTAGTTCGGCATATCTTTAGCGCGTACACCTTTGGCGGGCTGAGCTATCGTTACTTTGTGACGGCGTATGGTAGACAGGCGAAGTCGGCGCATTCCCAAATAATTTTGACCAGTAGCGGTACGTTGATGGCGAAAAAGATGTTGAATCGTATAAGATATACTTTTTACTTTGGACTAATCATGCATTATCAGTGTGTATATGTTATATCAGATGGGGAGCTTTTCCGGTTTTGGTGAGCTTGCGTATTAGACAGGTGAAATGGGGGTGGCAAAATGTATTTTTTTTTAAATAGTGAAGGGCTTGTGGCAGAAATAGAAACAGATTGGAATGGTTTAACGTTAAAACACTCTAGGTTTCGAGCCCTGGTTTTCTCCACGTAGCAGCCCAATGTTCTAAGAATTAGACCCTGGCCTACCCCGTGACCCAAGTTGGTGGGAAAGCGGTTGGATACATAGGCAGACAAACAGACAGATAGAAAGACAGACTCCGTGTTTTTGGTAGGCACAATCAGCTTGTTTCTAGGATGAGAATACAACACAGTTTGTTATTTGTATGCATTGAAAGGTTCATTTTCAAGCTCCATCAAAGCGTTGGCAACATGACCAACACCGTCCTTGTAAGCGATAAAGAATAGTAGCTGAACGTAGTTGCCTATTCAGGTCCACCTGGGCCGGGTTCAGACTCCATAAGCGACCGGCATATCTGTCGAAAATCCATATCTAAGGAGAGAATAAAAAAGCATTTCAGCGATCAAAGAGTAACGAAAAGGGCGGAAAGCATGGAGTTATTCTCAGAATGTGAGTAAACGCTGAAAACAAAACAGGTTTAGATACGTTGCGCAGCCCTTTCAAAAGGCGTGTAAGATGTTACCAAAGAAAATGACAGTTGCAACATTCTATTACGAATGGTGGATTTGCATCAGTGAGAGTGTGAGGCGTTCAGTAGGCACATGTCAATATACAAATGAAATAGGCATTTATTGATGTCCTTAGTGGTGACCCTTCCTCAATTGCCACTGAAAGCCTATGCGATTACGCGAGAAATATTGTGAAAGAAGGAGAACATTTCAACCAGTTTCTTTTTATATAGATTCACGGGATAATGACAAACCTTTGACGCCTAGAAGTGGTGCTAAATATACATATTCCTGGTCGATTTTTCTATGACGAATTAAGTACATGAAAACGACGAAAGACCATTCCTGTTCGTATAATATCTAGGACTAGGACTTACTTGTGCAAGTCGCCATACACTGTTGACACGATGGGTACTTGTTAGCGCTTCGTTCACAGAGGCCGCGCCTATACCTATGGCAAGTGGCTGAAACAGGATCAAAATACCAGAAATACGAAGCGATGTTGCAACCTCCAGGTTTAGGTTTAGGACTGCAGACACGTTTCCGCTGCCATGGTGCTGCAATTTTAAGATATGTTCAAAGCATTAGAAATAATCTGACATTTCAATAAAATATTCCATTAATATTATTAAACTATGACGACGCTATTGCGTAACGCGTGTCATCAGCGTGTTAGTTTATTACTCATAGTAAACCTAAGCACTCCCCCCCCCCCCCGTCCCCGCGCAGCCAATAAAAGAAAATATCACCCTAACACGCAGGTGTGGCATTAGTTTTCTTGTCCTAGAAAAATATTTTCTGCTTGTCGTAAAACAGGCTCAAACCATTAACCCCAGCGGTTGTACAGGCACACTGCGCTTGCCATGAAGAGGAGGAGGAGGAAAAACGTTTATTAGGAGAGAAAAAAGAAAAAACGAGCAGGCGTCTTCCTGCTTGTGTTGGGAGGTGCCCTCAGTCCCGGGCTCATAGCTGCGGCTCTTGCTGTTTCCCGGGCCCGCCGCACCAGTTGTTGCTGGTCACGAGGGTCCGAGCTAGTCAGCAAGGCCTCCCACTGCTCGGGTGTGGGGTTGGGTATATGCGGGGCTAGCTGTATTTTGGGGCATGCCCATGTGGTGTGATATAGGGAAGCGTAGTCGTTACAAAGGGGGCATTTGTACGAGTACAGTGCAGGGTGTATTGCGTGTAATCTGCTTAAATGGGGGTATGTGTTGGTATGAAGAAACAGCTCTACATTTAGCGTACTTCCTGCTCCTCCAGCGCCAAGCACATCCGAAATTAACGTTGCGTACGAGAGATAAGAGCATATCGCGTCATTCGCTTCTGATTTGAAAATGATGAAATCACTGCAATCTCCACTTTGAGGGCCTTGCAGAACTTGTACTACGAAGCACATGCTGGACGTTAACTTCGCATAATAATTTAAACTTGAGTGATCCCTCTCAACGCTTGCAGATAGCAGGTGTGCGAAAGGAGATACTCCGACAGTAAAGCACACAGAGGTGCAGTGATAAGAATTGCAGCACATATCTCATAAGCTATGCACATGAACTGCTAGAACTTTATGTGTGTTAATTAGCTCAGGGGTGGCTAGACCCACAAATGGCATCAATTCTGTTTTGGAGAACCAGCACTACACAAGAGAAAACAACACTAATGAAGGTGCATGGATGAGTGCCGAAATGACGAGCAACACTGAATATATATTCATAACCGTTAATCGGACTGTTCCAGAACGACGCGTTTTCCTACTAGCGATGTAGGGGTTTCTCATCCGCCAAATGTTTGCCCTGCTCCTGCCTGGAGCTCCTCTTGGATGGCCAAGAACTCAGCGCTAATTTCCTTCTTTCCTTCCCTCCTAGCTCTCCCTGTCATCTTTGTGTTCCCCTTTCCCATTCCCCTGGTGTAGGGTAGCCAACCGGACGTTATTCTGGTTAACCTCCCTGCCTTCTGCTTTTCTATTTCCTCTCTCCCTCCACGACTACTACTGAGAACGTTGCTACTGAGAACGTTGCTGTGGAAGATGTTACCCCCATTTACCAGCTCCTTCAGGAAATCCAGTCCCTTTGTATTTACTTGGACCCCTATTACCTTCTGCCAGCTGCGACAGACTTGCGAAAATTGATCCCCGCCATTATTTGTGAAGAGCTTGAAGGGAAACGCTCTTCCCGCACTTCCGGCACTGCCATCACTCCACATGTCAGCCGCTTGCTTAGCACTATTAAAGACGATCGCCTATTTGACACCCTCGCTATCTCTTCCGACGATCTCCGCGCTCGTATTTTGACGACATATGCCGACGTTGTCGCTATGTCTCCAGCGATAACAATGTCTGCGCCCACACCAGCCGGCACAACCTCCTTGTATATGCTTTCAAAACAAGTATGTCCACAACTACAAACCTTGCTACGAATCCAACTCGCTCTGGCTAGTTGGTGGGATCTTACTTCGGACACCCGTGCGTGCTCCTGAATCGTCTTAATTTCTTTCGTCGTTTACGTAGGTGAGACCAGTGTCATTCAGGTAACTTCAGCAACCTATCGGCAGTTATCGCCTCTTCATTCTTTCCCCAGAATAACCAACCGGCACAGTAGAATTTGTGCACCGGAAAAAAAGCAAGAGCGACGGACCGGGTGAGTAGTTGATGAACCTACGTGTGGCAGATGTATTCTAGAAATTAGCATGTGTCAACCCACAAGATGGCACTATGGCGGTGGCATGAAGACGACCCTTCATTAACAGGCATCGAAGGCTCAAGTTGAAAAATAGGAATGCCTGAAAATACGCGTACTGCTGCCTTGAAGTCGTTGCTGCGAACGAGTGCTGCAAGGAGCAAGCTGCAGTCTGCATACGTGTGTTGTCTTTTACATTCAGCGAAAATAATTACATATGTGCCGCCTGCGCATCTACATATAAACGCATTGTAAGATGATAGGGTGAATACAAGGTATAAGACAATGCTCATTGGTTCTGTTGCTGACAAGACAACAAATCTTAGTGCGGCGAAAAAAAATTGTACTTTCGAAGTACTCACCTAGGCACACAGATTGGCACTTCTTTTCTGAATGGAACTGGTTGTCATTTCCGCCGCAACCACCATATACGAACATTCTACATCTTGTCATATTCGAATCAAAATACCAAGTAGGGATGTATGCTCGGCAGTTACCAGCTTCCGGTGGCTTAGAACACCTGGCTGGTCGTGTCTCTGAGTCAGCTGGAAAAAAAAAGTGTTGCTGAGTACATATATGAGAGAGTGCGAGCTGTCTGGTGTAAAGTTTGCTGCAGTTTATCTAGTTTACATAGCTTACATGCAACCAAAATTTATTTTGTCATTGCAGTTAGAGAAAAAAACGACATAGACACAGCACCATAGAAAAGTCAGACATTCCAAGAAATGAGAAATGAAGTGTCAGAAGAGAGCGAATACGCCTTACAGCGATAGCAGAACAGGGGATGATTTACTATGTAACCTTACAATGATTGGTTCAAGCTGTTTACGCCACGAGATTTCTTGAATTTGTCGAGTGTTCATTCTTGGCGCATTCTTACCGGCACCTGGTCCTGATGAATAAAGATGCCGTGGAACAGTTCATGAACAGCTGGCGAGGCTCAGAGTTTTAAGACTTCGTATAGTCACTATCTGAGTATTGTTTTCCTTGCCAGACTCAGATGTATTACCACTAAGCTATATAGGTGCCGGAAACATGTCTTGATTACTTTGTTTAAGTGGGTTAATAATAGCGAAAGTAAATAAACTTATATCACAGACCAGGGGGCTTAATTGGCGCCGGCAATAGGGGACTATACCATGGTGCAGCAGCAAACACAGCGTATTTTAACACGACAGCGTTAAGGGCCCCGTGTCGCAGAAAATCCGGCGTCGGCGTGGATGTCGGTGTCCATGGTGAAAAAAAATCTTCCCCAACCACCCCGACGGTGCAGGCCCTCCGCGTGGCGCAAGGTGCTAGCGAAGGAGAAAATCATCCCGAAGCACCCCGACCGCGCAGGCCTTCCACGTGGTGCAGGGTTTTTGTAAACAAAAATGAATTTCTCACAGTGAAATCTTTCAGAAAAATTGTAAAGTACGACTTAACCACTACCTACAGACATGGTGGCGTCGGATTGTAATTTCAATGTACGATAAAACATAATTCTGTTACGAGGAAACTCAAACACAAACCCCTTTTCCAGCATTTCTACCATCCCAACCCGGGGCGCTCGGGTAATTTACTTTCGAAAATGCTATCCAAATGGCACTCAAATCCTGGCATATCAAATTGGGACTTCGCCTGCGTAACGTGTTTTGGACACGCACGCGCATCGGGACAATAGAATAAAACAATAGAAAAGATGCTAGGGCCTTCACATTTTAATAAACGACTTATATTGCCACTGGAAATACGTCTTCCTAGCGATGCATTGCTGTTTAAAGGTGAAGCCGACTTTAAAGGGATCGGTATAAGCTTGGTCTTTGTAAGCTGGCTTTCTCACGTTCTGTGTTGCGGTGAAGCTCACTGAAACAAAAATGCGATGCGAACGGGGCCTGATAACGCTATCACGTTCCACTCCTAAAGCCGAAGTTTAATTAAGCATCCTCCAATTTTTCAATGCAAGCTTGTCATTTTTCTATGGTATTCTTGTTTGTTGGACTGCTCAATCAGTTTCGTGAAAGTTATTGGAAACAATCACTTATATTAAGGCGGAAATCGAAACATACAGGTTCATCGAAGCTATGCTTATTCACGCGACAGCGTTAAGAGCCGGTGTCGAAAATCCGGTGTCGGCGTTGGCGGCGTTGCCTGTTAGAGAAAAATAATCCCGAACCCCACATCCCGAAATACTGCAGGCCTTCCGCGTGGCGCATACGCGTTACTGAACCAATTGGATTTCTCAAAGTAAGATGCGTCGGAAAATTAGTAAAGTACGACTAACAACCTTCAGACATGATAGCGTCGGATTGTAATTTAAAAAACTTAGCAATCCCTATGAAAAATCACACGCCACTCCACTGCTCTGAAGGTGGATTACTAGCGAAGCAGTGAAGCACATGACATAGACGGGACACAGCGTTTAGATATAGCGGAAGGAAACTAGGCACGCAAGCGCTTGGAACGACGACAAAAAGCGGGCGGTGCAGCGTACACATGGTCAACGCGGGTCGCAGAGTGGCGATCTTTGAGAAACCCTTATAATCTACCCGAGAGTCTACTAATCTTGAAAATAGGTGCCTAATGACAGCTAATATACTGAAAATGCATATGCAAGTGATGAGACGTGTAAGCTTTTGCATTGAATGAAGTGATTTTACATCCATTTCGGTAGCTGGGTTTGGCTCACGCAGATTTGTTAACGAACATGTAAAATCCACGGAGCTTCGCTGTAATATACGGGAAAACACAATTCTGTTACGCGGACGCTCAAACCCAAGCCTCAAACACAAACATGCGCCCCGGTGGGTTCCTTGAAGCACCATCCAGATGGCGGTCGCCTCCGCGCATCCACGGCAGCGTCGGCATCCGCCATGCGGGGAAAAGAACAAAAAAAAAGAACCAGAAAACTCATCTTAGTGCATAGCGTTCAATGCCACCCTTTGCAGGTCAAGATTACGGTTACATAAGCTGCAGTAGCCGGGAAGCGTGAGAAACAGTCAGGGATATTTGAATGCTATCGCGTTCCCCTCTCAAAGCTTAAGCGTCCTCCAAGTTTTGTTCTTTACGTTGTTAATAACGTTTCTCCTTAAAAATAGGTGAGAACAATGCGCCAATGCACATTAGTGAAATAAACAAGTCTATTTCAAAAGATTTATAATGAAGACTTGCTATAAAATTGAATAACAAAGCTTTTCACAAGCCTGTGTGCATCTGGTATTTAAGGGAAACCATTTGACTCACATTCGTATGTGTCACGGCGTGTTTCTTACGTTGTTGCTGCTCTGATGCTTCACATAGACCTCTTTTTTTTCAGTCTCACACACAATCCAAAATATTAATTGGCACAATGAATATACCAACGCATCTCAACAATTTCATTCCAGCTTCTCGATAATTTGTTGCAAGGCTATTTGTAGGTGATCCCAAATGGGTTGATTTTAACATGCACGAACCTAACCTTTAAATGAACTCACATGAAGTTTGTTTAGATCACCATAGAGAAGAGTCCTTCTGTTTACTTGGATAGGAATATTTCACATGAAGGAGACCACAAGAAAAGGGGAATTTGTTAGGTGTACGAAGCACGAAGTTTTGTTTGCTTATCAATACATGAGCTCTCATTGTGTATATAAGTGCGCAGTAGTCACCTATAGCATCCTGGCTTCACCTATAGCGCTGTGATCTCTGAGCCCGAGCCGACGCTG
Source organism: Dermacentor silvarum (assembly GCF_013339745.2). Lineage (NCBI taxonomy): Eukaryota > Metazoa > Arthropoda > Arachnida > Ixodida > Ixodidae > Dermacentor > Dermacentor silvarum. The sequence continues at coordinate 35,867,765 of NC_051160.1, forward strand.
ATCTCATGCTACACTGATGGTTTTGGTGGTCTAGCACAAGAGCGAACATTCTGTACCTTCTTTTCGGCATCAGCGTATTATATGTAGACTGCATGTTTTGAAAATCTTGATCGGAGTACCGTTCGTAAAAAAAAAAAAAAACGAGAATATACGTTCTCTGGTAGCACGGACGGGGAACAACAAAGCATAAGAGTATCACAATGTCTTCACCATTAGCTCATTTCTATTGACTGTGGAGATGACTTAACAGATGCAAATATCAGACGCTAAAAAATCTGCAAACAGATTTTTTAGCGGCGTGTTAGGCTTGTCCTTCTACTATGCTCAGTTTAGCGATGAATTGTTGAATGACAGCAGATAATTGAGAGAAAAGCCCGGTGTCCGCATTTTTCCAAGGCGTTTCGCAGAAAGATGGCTTACTTAGAAAAACAATCTGCTGAATCTTGACTTATTCAAATCATGACGCTTCTGCACCTTTGTACTTCACGATAAGCACACATGGTAAAAACCTACCTGAAACTAGAACCGCGCAGATCGTGAAAATAAAACAGCAGCATAAAAACCTCATTGCTGGTTTTGGGTTGAATGCGCCAAATTAGCGAAAGCTTGGTTTACGCACAGCGAGGGGACATATCCCTGGCGCAATATATAGGGCAGTTTTTTTCTAAAATGCACCTCACAATGACTTCACGCCGTTTTCCTCTTTTTACCTGTAGCACGCAAATCCTATAGCGGAAGACTTTATCTTGCTTATTGTTTGTTAATTTGAGCACAGCCGCAGTTGCTGCAAGGATAAAAATTGTCGTATTCTTGTAGCGTTCCTCGTTACACGTGTACAATTCTCTATTGGCCCAAGGCGTTTTTTTCTCTCTACAAGTGCGATTGTGTTCAGTATAAGAACTTTCCTGCCCACGTGCAATTTACTATGCTTTATTTAACTTACCGACACGTGAATAGAAATTCAGGGATTATAGTTAGCAATGAATAACGCTACGCGAGGTAGTTGCGGTCTTTGTGAGCTGCAGATTTCGGCGCTTCGGGAAAGCAGAACAAAGGTACGCAGATTTCTATTGCAAAGCATTTTTAGTAAAGCAGGTCAGGTTTTGATGCTATAAAGTAGGATTTTGGACAGAATGCAGTTAGAAAGAAGGTTAGGGTGAGAAAGGAAGTTTGTGCAGAGGAGGACGCATGCCATTATCGGTCCACGCCGGTGGATAGGGCATCGACGCCCCAAAGGGCATGCTATTTTTTGCATGTTGCGCAGTACTGCTTGACACATAATAAGTGGCACATGTGTTTTCAGAGAAGGTAAACGCACAGCCAAGCTTCTCGCTGCGAAGGTTTGCGAAGCGCGAGATACTCGCGTTAAATGTTGGTGTAGTGCAGCCGCTGGATACAATGGCCCATGAACTAGACAAAGAACAAAATTATACAGATCGAACCTACATCACGCCATCTAAAAAGTGAAGCTTTCTTGAAGCGGTCAATAAACGACATGTAACCAATAATATTCTGCGCAGCGTTTGACCCGGTAGTGATTATTTACGTGCCAGTGAAGAAAAGAAGAACTGGAGAGCCTCACCACATGACCCAATTGACCACCCATTACACTTTCTCCGGAATTGGCACCCTTTGCCATGACATTATATACAGGGTCGGAAAGCCTACTGGACCCGCCGTGGTTGCTCAGTGGCTATGGTGTTGGGCTGCTGAGCACGAGGTCACGGGATCGAGTCCCGGCCACGGCGGCCGCATTTCGATGGGGGCGAAATGCGAAAACACCCGTGTACTTAGATTTAGGTGCACATTAAAGAACCCCAAGTGGTCCAAATTTCCGGCGTGCCTCATAATCAGATCGTGGTTCTGGCACGTAAAACCCCATAATTAAGCCTACTGCAACGGGCTGATCCTGTAGGTAATGCAACAGTAAGCAACATTTTACTCGGCGAAAGATAGCTCAAGGAGATGACAGATGTTTCTTGCAATGAAGATATTTAGGTATCATTTATTTTATCACTTGGTAATTCTGTAAAAAAATGTCACAGTTTCGCCCTAAGGGCGAAGCAATGAATGCGATAGCAACACAGCAATGTCATACGAAGTAAGGTGAGCGGCTTTGGTAGCAATATGAATTGTAGTAAACATGAGCTGATTAAGTAAGCAGGTGTGCTGCGGCGTAAGTAGACCGACATGAAGAGAGACTCGATGACCACGAGAAGGCGCGTGTGAAACCGTGATGTTGATGAGAAGCGCTTCCCGTGGGCAGCGCGTGCGAAGGGACACACCTGTAGTGCTGCACTTCCTATCTGGGCAGCATTGCATGTGTTGCGTGCGTTGGAAAATGTGGCCCGACTATTACTAACTGAATGAACAAGCGTGGTGTGAGCGCGCACAAACAAACAGGAATAGATCACACTGAACGACTGCAGACAACGACTGTCAAAACGCTGGCAGCGAGCGTATATACGCCGCAGCGGGCGAAGGTACGTGCGGTCTATCGCTTCAACGGAAACTGAGCGGCGAATGCAACGGCGCATAAAGGTCAGATGCGTGTGGAGATAAGAGACGGTGCGGACGAGCGACGAGCGCGGTTGTTGGCAGCGTAGAAGTGCCCCCCCCCGCGCTCCCTCCGGCGCTGGCTTCCCGCTTCCTTCTTGCGCGTGGGTGATTGAGTGCGTTCGCTCTCCGTGAAGCGCGCGTCCCCGCACGCTTCCGCTCGGGCATACGGCGCGCGGCGAAGGTTTTTATCTATAGGGTAATAGGCCTTCGAGCCATCCTCCAATAAATACATTTTCATCATCATCATCATCTATAGGGAACCTCATGGCGACGGCGACGACGACGGCGACGGCAGAAATCCGGTAGAAGTGTCCATATAATTGCTATCGCAATAAAACAAGGCCAGCAGCCAGGACCCCTGTAAGTGTAGTAAAGATGCTAGTGTGGTCCTTCGTGTGGACTATTCAGCAAGACAGAAGCATCTAGCCACAGTCAAGAAAATCAGGGAGGGTTTGCAATGCCTCCTTTTAAAATACGTTGAGGTGAGCAAATATCAGTTTTAAAAGTGCATATAGCACATAGTCGGTACGAAATACATAGCCGGTACGAAATATACGAATAGAATATTCAATAGTCAAACGTGGAACCATATATTTGAAGCAAGAACATTTGTTTAAGTATAAGTAATTGCCATGCCTATACTGTACTGACTCGCACACTCCCAACGTCAAATTTACGTCACCCGAAAACGCAAGCAATTGGTGGTACCAGCAGCGTTCTTTGAACAGCTCAATGAAATGCTCTTCTCGTTCATGACAGGTAAACTTTGTTTGATATGAATGTGAATAGCATTGCCTAACTTGACAGGTTTTTCTTATCTAAGAAGAGGTGATGACAAAAGGCGATGAGCGCAAGGAAGTGGAGAGCGCTTGGTATACGGGCCAAGCTAGTGCACGTGAATGTAGATAACTAGGTCAGGAGAATCACATAGCAGAACACGGTGAACCGCGCACAAACAGGAACAGAGGGAAGTGTAGACAACACAAGCGCTTTAGGAGAATCGAGCTGCCGTCTGCCATTCGTTCACCTCTTCTTGCTTAGAATACGACAGCGGGTCGAATATTGCGGTGGCCTGCAACGGGGAGTTGAAAATTAAGCTAAAATGAATCCTTAATGACGAAGACTTAGCAGAGCGATGTCGTATAAATGTCGAAAGGCCTCTACAGCGTAATCGTGCCACGCAAGATTTTTATTATTTCAGAAAATTCATTCTCGTCAGAAGCTGGAAGTAGCCAGTGCCAGAGTGACTGGCAGGCAGATTTCTTCTATTGCCTTCGGAACGCGGCAGTCGCCGGCTAATCCGAAAATTTTCCAGTTTTGTTTCGCATAGTAATGAACCTTTAGTGCGTAGACGTTACATGGATGTAATGAGGTTTCATTGGTGTTATTAGGTGACGTGAATAAAAGCGAAATTGGCGCCGCGCGGAAAAAATATAACGAAAATGAAAGGGCTAAAGCAGAAAAAGGCAAAGTATCGAAAACAGTTTTTCTTTTATTTGCTTTGCTCGACCTATGCATGCACAATCAGTACGTACACGTCATATCAGATGCAGAGGTTTCGCATTTTTCGTGACGTCATGTGACATACAGGCAAAGTGGCTGTGGTCCAAATCGTTTTGAACAATCGTGGAAGGCCAATGGCAGAAATAGAATAGAAAGAGATTGGAATAACTTTCCGTTATTGGGTTCCTAGCATAACATGGCCAGTTGCACATATCCAATGGCCCATGTTGTCTGTTCTGGAACTTAACCCATGGCACATCAGTTGCAGGGACCGCATGGTCCAAGTTGTTTATTCTCAAGTTCTCTATTTGTGCCCACACTCAGTGGACCAAGTTGGCGGAAAAGAGGGTAGATATGGACGGACATGCCAAAAAATATTTGATGTTCCTAAACACATTAAAATTTCCCTGCAGGGCGAAGTCTTCTCGCAGCAATCTTCAATTACCGATGTCTCAGGTCAGCTACGTATGCGTGCAATTTTACTGTCCTATAACAGCGTGTAATCCGGTAGATTACGTTTTCTCTCCCTTGAGAAACATTCTGTTACTCAAGTACAGTATAAGTTATCTGCTCTATTAAAGTACACCGATAATTTATTTTTTTTCTGCTCCATTAATTGTTGCGCTGTCCAAAACCTCTCATCCTTGTTGGTTACTTCCTCGTTTGAGTCGCATGCGTTAGTACGCATACAACTCACTGTTTATATACCTTTCAAAAATACCCATGAGCTACCTCAAATTATTCGATCTCACTGTTCTCAACTAATTATTTTGGTGCAGTCACAAAAAAAACTTCAATGACATCATAACAGTGCCTCTAGTGGCCAGTCGTGCTGCAATATTGGGTGTATTCTCGGGCTTCTTGCACGCTCGGAAAACACTTTTTATGTAGCACGTGTTGAGCAACAGAAAGCTGTATCGTGAGTTTTTCATGTTGCTCTACAATTTTCTCATGGACACTTTTAATCTAATTATAATATTTGAGAAGCTAATGACTTAATTAGGATTAATTGTTTAATTAGGTGGAATGCAAAAAAAGTATCTGGGTATCTCCAAGCGACGGAAAACAACATTAGCTTGGTTCTGTGAAGCTAGGTGGAGTTTTCATATTTTTTAAATCGTGGTGCATAATAGTTGGGACATGCTGTATATAACGCACTTTTCAGTTACTAAACAAACATGTCACTCATGCCGCACAAAACCACAACCACGAACAATTATTGACATAACTCTGCCGTCAGCTGCTCAGGTGTCGTGCCTAAGCGTTTTTTGCGCACATGCAAGCGCTGCTCCCGTATTCATGCCGTCATTGCTATCGGTAACACGTTTATCAGAACAGACACAAATAAACTTTCTCTCGAAATACTACACTTCGTTGCAGAATAATTAGCTAGCAGTACAATGAACTGCCATGGGAACGCACTGCAATAATTTTGATACGGTTTAGTCTTCAAGTACTTCTAGTTTCGCAGGCTGACGGCATCCCTGTTGTAGCCGTGAGAAAGCGTCCTCAAGCATGTTAAGATACTGTAATGAATGTGTTCAGGCATGAACAGTTGCCGCAGATTGGGTGATGAATATACCCATAGCAAAAAAGCGCACAATATATGGCGAGTTATAACGTTGTGTAATGTTTTATGTCGTCACTGGGCATTCCAGGTGCACTTATTTCGTTGGCTACACGCGGAAAGCTCACGGATGACATGGCTTCCCACGCAAACCTATTTATGGCACATTGCTGGAAGAGAAATCAGAAATTCGGATGTATTTGGCACTGGGGAAAAAAGAACCGCAATGTAACAGAAACACGGTAGAACTCGAAGTATTCTGAATGTTGCCACATTTGTTTGACAGCTCTGCGTGAGTGGGGTGCCTCAGGGGAGCATTCTTGGGCCGCTATTATTTAATGTTTATACTAACGACATAACAAACATTACTTCAGCGGCTAAATATATTATTTATGCCGACGATACCACCTTATTATTTAGGTCTGCTGGCTGTAGTGAACTGGTGACTTGCGCAAATTCAGCAATAAATAAGCTTAATAGGTGGTGTCAAGTTTAACTAATTAACCATTAACAAAACGAAAGCCATTCTATTTCAACCTAAAAATTCGAGGGCTAATATTACTGACCGTATATTTATTGGAAACTCAACTGTGGATGTAACCTCCTCAGTTAAATGACTTGGCGTCATTTTTGATGAACATTTAACCTGGAATAAACATGTCGATTCGCTCAGCGGTAAACTTGCAGGCGTCGTGGGTGCCCTTGCAAAGGTACGCTCTTTTCTGCCCACTTCCGTCAAATTATTAGTGTATAACTCTCTCTTTTTTTCACACCTTAAATACTGTCACCTTGTCTGGGGAAACACAACAGGGTCAGACATTACTAAACTTTCTCTACTACAGAAAAAAGCTGTGCGTGCAATTAGCAACTCGGCTTATGACGCACACACTGAACCCCGTTTTTAAGAAACTTCAAGTTTGTCCTGTAAACTTGTTATTCAATGAACTGCTCTTGCAACGGTACCTCATAGAAAGAAAGCAAGGGAGTCACTTTATTGAGCACCTATCTAGCCTACGCAAGAACATTAAAATATACAACACTCGTCCTAATGCGACCTGGTTCATACCGCGCGCACGCACAAATTATGGAACACAGCTACTCTCTCACTCATTACCGTCCTTGTTAAATTCACTTGGTTTCTGATTACTTACTTAATTTCTTACAGCTCTGCGACAACGATGATTTTCCCTGTATTACATTGCTTGAACCACACTTTTCTCATTGTATATATTTAGACTTCTCTCCTGCCACTGTAAAATGCTACCTAACAATGTCTGATTGCTGTTGCTAATTATTGTTTTTTTACACAATTTTGAAAGGGGCGCAGACAGATCCAGCCGAATTGATTTTGGCTTTTTGTCTGTGCCGCCTACATCATGTATTGGATGTGAAATAAATTTGATTTGATTTGATTTGCATCTTCTGCGACTTCTAACAATTCCCTGCAGAAAGCGTTAATGAATCAAAAAGCAGTCATGATAACATGGGTTTTTCGCAGTCTTCGGAGCACTCGACTCCGATGCACTATCCTTTCGCTGCTAATGATCTGCCTATTCCCTTTTCAACACGCGCCTACAGGTTTGCGCGTTTTGTGACGCTATAAACACTTTTTCTTTTAATCGTGAGGGCTTTCCTCAATGAACACTCTGGCGTCTGACTTGCATCAGCCGATTCTGAAAAGTAAATAATGACCGCTGACACGTTCTCAATGCGAGTAACGAAAGCAGATTTACTTAACTTGCAGGAAGGTGGATCATCCCCAGCCTGGGACGAGTATGTCAACTACTTCTGCCTGTCACATTTATTTAATGTTCACTCTATAGTTCACGCTATAGTAAAAAGTAAGAAAAAATGCGTGCTTGCTGACAGATAGGAAATAAGCAACTTAAGTGAGTTTAAAAATAATCAAAGTACTTCTTGTAGTAGGAAGCGTCTTAGTTGTCACTTCAAGCTCTAGGCAAAAATGATAGTTATGTCGAAGGACTCATGCGCACTTTTTTCTGAATTTGTGCTCTCTGGTTTAAGTGTATTGCTGCAACATCCGGTAGGCATCATTTAAGACATGGTATACAGTCTAAATTTATTATTATAGTATGTAGCATGTAGAAAGCTACTTTGTGTCCCCACTACGGGATTTTCAGTTTTTCTAAAATATAAAGCATTCAATATTAGCATAGACTAGGTGATAAAACAGGCATACATTTGGCACTTAAATGTTAAATTTGTGTAAACGGCAATTACATAGGCAATCAGAGTATTTATTGGTAGTGTAATTCTGTCGGTTCTGTTGGAGCACGTTCCATCCACATGAGTTCACGGCAGGCGTCACGTGCCCTGTAATCTGAAACAGAACAAACAAAGAGCATTCGGATTGTGGTTAATAGAACAATTGTGAAATGTGCCAGACATTCCTTTGGTGACACAAATTGTCAAGCAAGCGATTTCATGGCGGAATCATTTATTGCTTCTCAAAAGGAGCCTATTTGTGTCACGTTCAGGAAACACTCCCAGATAAAGTGATGCATAGAAAATGGAGAGTCACAACAAGGACGTTGACTCTAGATGACTTAATCGTTTAGTGGGGCACCGATCGCACGAGCGGCAGCAGCTGTTTTCATCAGGTGACGCCAGCTCATCTCCCGCACAGCAGATAGTCTTACATTACATGACTCTTGTCGCATAAATACTTTGTTTACGAAACATTGCGCAGCTTCAATAGAGCGCCCGAGGCCTCACAGATTTAAAGCTTCGGCGTTTTGTGCAACTTCGTGACACATGCGGCTGATTGAATCTGAGGTTAACTACGGAACGCAATCGCAGATATATACAAAACAGGTGGTACGCTATCTGGTCCGCGGTGTGAAGTCGTTCCAAGGAAATAAAATAATGTCAATATCGCAAAAATATATGAGATAATTTAACGTCTAGTAGGCGAGAACTTGCAATTCAGGAATAGTGTTCACAAATGGCTGTTACACTAGAATTTGCTCGTAAGAGAAGATTTCAGCATACCTCGATGCTGGACATAATAGCGTTCGTAGCTGGCCTATGACAAATAGTACTTACGAACAGAACCCATTGCAAATACTGCCTATGGTGAGTTGAAAAAAAAATTATATTAACAATTCATTGGAGATTAAATTTACCGATATCTAACTTATCAAAACAATTTATACTCAGTACACCGAGCCAGACATAGGCACTGGTGAGAGCAATATTCTGGTTTGACCTAGTAGGTGTCATAATTAAATTTAAAAAACTCAATTGGCGCCCGTCCTGTCATTGTGTTCTTTATCTTCGTCTAGCTTGCGCCGTGAATTTGTTTGAATGTTGACAACGTCATTTGTTTACTTAGGCGAGGTCTTTCTATTAGATGTGTTCACTGTTCCCCTCTTAGGCAATACACTATTTGTGTACTGTAACCCATGCGCACTTTCGTTATTTGTTATCTAAGTTATGAGAAGACTAGCTTAAACTTCTCCATTCTACTGCTATTTTTGTGTTTTAAAACACTTCCAGGTGACATTCACCTTCACTATAACTTAGCCTATAATATTACTCTCATCCCACTGGTTTTAATACAGTGGTGTAGATGTTTGAATGTCAGTTTGTTGCGCAAACCTGCGTGTACATGTCTTTGAAATGCGGAGTGAAATAACGGCCCTCCTTAACGTGCATCCATGCTCGTCCATTCATCCACGCGAAGGGTATGTCCAGCCCTGAACATGTGGCCTATGCAGTATTGCGGGAGCGTTTTTCCGTTGTGAGATTAGCAGCGCCATGGGTATAACAGCGGTTGTGACTCGCAAAGCGCGGGTACATTTTAATGCGTTACCATCATTAGGGCACTTCACGCATTTTCGGGGGGCTACTTATGCATGTATGCATGTACACATGTATGTATGTATGCGCTAAAATTCGGGCAGGGACTACCTAGTGACCCAGGTAGGCGAGAAAACGGGTCTCTACGGGCATAGATACATAGAAACGTATATATATATATATATATATATATATATATAGAGAGAGAGAGAGAGAGAGATGAGACATAGATAGGTAGATAGCCCCCGCTAAGTGCGTGAAGTATCCCGAGAATGCTAATGAATCCGCAGTCGAACTCGGCGTTCGCGAGCGCCGACGCACCAGGCTACTCGTCTCAGAAGCCACGCGCGAGCTTCTCGGCAGTGGCACTAGATGGCGTAGTGCGTCCCGAAAGGATCGCGAGAGAGGATTCCGGTGGCTGCAAGACTCGTTTCTCACCATTTGCACGCACCAGCGGGCCATTTTTTTTGGATGCCCCCCCAGGCTTCGGGGCGGTGGCACTAGATGTCGCCGAATACTCATAGGGAAGAGCGAAGGAGGAGCCCCTCTGCGGTACACGCCTCATAAATAGTTTTGGCGGTGGCCATACGTTTTGTCGCTACATTAATTGAATGCAAAATGCATTGCCTTCGACCGTCATCGTTACATGAGTGTTGCTGAATTTGTACAAATGAGATAGCCTAATTGAGCCACAAGTGTAAACAATATATGAATAAAGAGCTCCAGAATATGTATCTGACCTCAACGAAAAACTGTAATTTTTCATCTCGCTACTGAATATTCATGTCCGGCTATGCGAACAAATGTTTATATTTTAGACTGGATGCTCACGCTGGAAAAAATTACTTTATTTTAGCTATTGGTAACCCTAAAAGCCATGCGAAAGAGTCAGTGCCCGCAAATATGCGTCCTAAGATCGCAGAAAATTTTATATTTCCATCAGTACTTGACTGACCATGCATTTATCTGGAACAGCGTTACACGCAGAGTGTGAAGAAAAGATGTGATGTACGTTTACATAAAGCGCTGTTGTTGAAATTAAGGAACCCTTCGTGTATTGTGTGAATTAAGCAGGTCGTGTATTTTTTACCGCTGTCTTGTCGAAACCGTTACATAGTGCACATACAATGATGTCTAAGTCTGTGTCAAGCTTAGCATCGTAATGAGGTTCATATTGGTTGTATCGATACATGTCGGGCTGCACTGCCACGACTGGGGATACATACTTCAAGACGCACATTACTGAGCGATCCACGATCGATATTGTTTGTAGAAAAGCGAGGATGTCTTTCGAGGTGTAAGGTATTCAAGTATTCAACGATGCGTTTGTCACCAATCCGTCCAGTTTATTATGCAGAGAAATGTTGCATGTAGTCCATGGGCGATTGGCCTGTGGGAGCCACTACTTATAAACACAGTGAATCTATGGCAAAGCCTGTCGTAGAATTTTTTCTCTGTTTTATATTCTGCTCTGATAAGGGCTTTAGTAATTCTTCGTTCAGCAGAATAAACGCTCTCTTCCAAAACCGTAAGCTTCATCTATATTCGTGATCCGTTTCTGACGCTTTACATCACTTACAAGCTAGCCCACAATTCCTACTTGTCGACATAAGACATCGAATTCAGCAGAATGCGATGTTGGGCTAGTTGCTTCGTGCTTGAAATGTGGTTTTGGCACAACAAAACTTTCGATGTAATAAATTCAGTTGCAAGTTGGCACTCTTTCTGTCCTTCTTCTTTCCTCTTAGTTTTGTTGCGCCTGAACCACACTTCAGACATAAGACATGGCATTCAGGAGGCATGGCCAGAAACCTCTACTGGGTGCTCAATTCGTGGCTTTGCCGGGGAACCTGAGGATTACTTGCGGAGGGCATGTGTCACAGAATGCTGGAATTATCTGGCGAAAAGTAAGTGCATATTTAGAAGCACCGAAACTTGACCAAATCGGTACGGATTCATAGCTGAAATGAGAAACAGCGTGAAACACATGTTCGTCTATTGTATGCTTTTTCTGTCGCTTTCTTTCTTTCCTTCTTTCTTTCTTTCTTTCTTTCACAATCTCATACAAATTGGCTCATACAAATTTGTCCATGTTTTCCACGTTGTTTCCCGTTTCAGCCGTGATCTGTTTTTCTGGATTCAGCTTGCGAGGGCCGCCATTGCGAATGACTTTTGCATTTGTACTAGCTGTTTTCGACGGCAACGCAAGTTTCCTTCCTCATTTTATTTCTACCTTACAATGCAGCCGCTTTAAAATAGGCAAAAAAAGCCTTCCTGAAACAAGTGATGTTTTCATATAAGGCCGCCATGCTAAACACCTGTGTATACGGAAAAAGAAAGGAACCTAGTGGCTCCAAGTGGACAGCCACATTGTGTAGTGTTTGAAATTGTGGCAGCTGCGGACCATTCTTTATTGCTTCGAAATTTTTAGTTATGATCCCTACGCACGTGGAGCACTTATAGTTTGTAATTTTCATCCTATTTTTAAATAATCCTGTAACTATAGCAAGTGGGCGTTCACGTGCGATACAATTACGAGCTTCAGGATATTCAGAAACGAAACTAAACGGGAAACTGATTATAAAATTGAGTAGTAACAGAAAGACTCCCCCCCCCCCCCCCGACCTAGAGAGCGATTTAATGGTCCAGGAATCTTTGGAGTTGAGAAAAACTTTCACCTTCCCAACAACTCAGCATCGGTCCTTCTAGCTGATGGCTATCAGAATGAGAGTCAAAATAACAGCAAAACGAAACAACATGCAATGCAAACATTACATGCGCTTCAGCCACCATGGCCACGTCCTTACATCAGACAGCATTGACGAACAGGCCTGTCACCACATTACACTAAGAAACACACTGAATGGGCGTATGGTGCTTTCCTCTGTTGAAATTTCTCCTTAATGCAAAATGCTGCAAGGGTTGCTCCAGCATTTTGTTTGCCAGTCATCTTATATATAACACGGGAGGATAATGGTACAGTACTAACGAAGGCAGAAATGCGGCATTGCTACTCGCATGTAAACGTAAGCTCTATATAAAAGAGCGGTAAATACTAGGAGAAAATGCAAGCAATACTACAAATATTCTAACCTTAAACTACGTATTGAGGCTTGAAGAACGTATCTATATGCTATCACGAGTAAGACAGCTTTTATAGCCACATATATTAGGAAAAACATTTATAGCCAGCTTGATACGCATCATGGAATAGACGTATACTATGTCAAAAAAATACAGGCTGCACCTCACCGCGTGTGTGTACAGGGCTACGTTACAATCGTATTTCGATATTTACCGAGCCCTGCAGCCCGAATATATTTGTGTGCGCCCAAGTGTATCTATAGAAACCTACGGTTTTGAGGCAAAGAAAACTACCTGAAATACATCTGGCGACATCCTGATTCGTCACTGCAGGCCGTACTATATGCAAAAGCGGACGTGTAAAAGAGGAACTCCTGAACCACGTTATTGGTTTCAGGATAATAACAACACAAAATTTCTGCTCTCCCCTTATCCCCGAAAGCTCAAGTAAAGATCCGTGTTAGCTTCTGTACATGTGTGGGCAAGCTAAACAAACCTTAGCATTTCGGGAAACAACGCGTGAATGCTAAGCGCTATGCACAGGGAACATGGCGTCACCAATGTATCTCGACACAGTGCGAATTCGCTATCAACCGGTCGTCATCAGATAACCTAATGAAAGAGGAATAGCCCATTTGCATTGGCCTTCTTTATTCTTAGGTGGACCACAGATTTGTGGCCCCAAACTTCCTCTTTTTGTCAGTTTTTTTTTTGAAATCATGACCATCTCTAGGCAAAGGACAAATGTCTCCCGCATGCTATACGGAATGTGGAGCTCAGACGCGAATGTTATTTTTTGGTCCAAAGCAACAAAACCAGTAGAAAGTAACTAAATTGCTTCCTTTTGTGGCCGATTGATTTATATTTCTTCTATTAGAACATAAGCTAACCCATTATTGTTTCTTAAATAAATAGTTTATTTACCCGCCACGGCGCCACTGTACGTGCGCCACAACCAAAACCGATAACGACATGAAAGTGATCTATACCACTAGGCGATCTCCATGATGTGCTAATGTTCAGGCTACGTGGATTTCTCTTTCGTACCTCAAAGCCTTTCTAGGGTTCTTGAACAGCTTAGTTGGAATCTATTTACGGAACAAGAAACACACTCCCATAGAGAGAAGGTAACTCTGACCTGATGACATAAATAATATTTATATTTTTACAGGGTTATTGAGGGCTCGAGCCCGTAATTTCATATACTTAGGTTTAGAGATTACCCTTCCGTTTCCCCAGCACGTCGTTAATGCGTACCACATAACTCTCTTTGAATATTCGATATCAATGCGTTAACGAAGTGAGCATTTCCTGGGACTTACTAGTGCATCTCCTCATGCAAGCCTCGCACGATGGAAAGCGGTTAGCGTTACTTCCACAGCGGCCCCATGGATACCTATTGCAGGTGTTTGTAATGGGATCGAAGTGCCAGTGTGGACCAAAGTTGCATGGCCGTGGCATAGGGAATTGACTGCAAACAATCCGTTGCAAATGCCTTGCTGTAAGTTGAAAATAAATGTTAGTTACAATATACATTATACAAACATTATCGAAAGCGAAAAGCAATAAAAATCAGTACATTCGGTCCGTGCTTTACTAGTAACCTGAAACACGGAGGCTCACATACTTTAAAACATCTGAGACCACTCCGCGTGATATACAAGCAGGTATGAAAGACCCAACGTCAACAGATCAGAAAAACAACATGGAGATCCAACGCAATATTGTCTTACAAATGAAGCGAAGCTTGCTTAAGTCCGCGAGGTAACAGCAGCAGCAAGTGACCTGTTGAAAGTCTCGCCACTTGTAGCGGTGAGCTCTCTGCGTCATCAGGTTGAAGGGTTGTGTGATGCCTCGTGAGGCAAGAATGTTGAAGAAAGGTGTATGCACAAAACGTAGAACACATATCTAAGAGCACTTAAGGATTCATAACCCTGCTGTCATAGTGGCAAATCCATTTAAGACTGTCCGAGAATTAGCCCATACACTGGTTTCTACTGTGGAGCCGTACCTAATGGCACAGACCCAGTCGCACATACCCAATCTCGACATTGTGGACCAAGTTGTCTACTCGGCAAGGCAGCAGCCAGCACTAATCCAGTGAACCAAATATATTCGATATGTCCACAAATTATCCAGTGAGGACACAACGCGAACGCCAAACCCCGGGAAGAGAGACGGAAAGCTTCGCTTTATAAGCTATGGGAGTGAATGGGACTCTTCGATTACCGATGCCATGCTGGTGTCGATTATTTCAATGTGGAGGACGAACTTCAAATGTGGCAGACAGGCTCTGTGAAGTATAAAATATAGAACCGGAGATCTAATAGAGGGATAGAATGAATGTGAGGCAAACAAATTGTAGTAGGGTGGCATGGAGGAGCATTAGGCGGAGTGAAGAAGATAAGAAATCTTCACTCGGCATCCGCGAGATCCTCCGGTAAAATCAAAATATACGTCCGTGTTATCACAATGAGTAGC
The DNA here is from genome assembly GCF_013339745.2 of Dermacentor silvarum. Taxonomy (NCBI): domain Eukaryota; kingdom Metazoa; phylum Arthropoda; class Arachnida; order Ixodida; family Ixodidae; genus Dermacentor; species Dermacentor silvarum. The sequence continues at coordinate 35,882,781 of NC_051160.1, forward strand.
TTAGCATGGGTATTCAAAGTGGAAAAATATTATTTTTAGATACCTCTCCCTGCTACAAGCTTTAGCAAGTATTCTTAAATTGACCATACAACAGCATTTGAATAGCAAGTGTTTTTATCACGGTAGTACAGATGGCATACATAAATTTTAAGAACAATTCAGAATGCTATTCCACTAAACACGGAAATCGGCAAATGATTGCGCGTTGGCGGATAGTCATCAGCTAATGAACTTATTATCAACTGTCCCTCATAAGTGATCAGCATAGAAACCTAACGAGTATTTCCCAGAACCAAAATATTTCTTCAAGATTTTTAAAGCACTCAAATGCAAATACATATTTTTGTGGAGCGTCATGTAATTCTCTTACACACAAAAAAGGCAGTTTCGCAGGAACGGCGTAGCATTCACATCGATAACATAATTTAGTGTTCCGTTGAACTCCTTGGACATTGTTCTAGCTGGTGCGACGTCTTGGCAGGACGAAGTACTCAAGGCAACTTCTTATGCGCAGAAGGAACAGGCATCTCCTGGAAGCTAACAGGCATCTCAATACGCTGGCATGATTAGCCACGTGACCATCGGCGTTGCAAGTGACGCATCTCGATTATGCCCGAAGTGAGCCTGACGGTACACCGTGGACGTAGTCAGCGCCCTGCAAAATCTTAGGTTATGTAATGTTTACTGTCCGCTCTGCTCAGACGAGAATATAGAATGAGCCGCTCATCGGCAACACTGGTGTGCTTAGATTGTGGGCGCGTACAACGTTTATGCCCGCAGCGGAAGGTTAAACGCTGTGCTATCTCAGCCACAGAGCCAAATGAGCGAAACGTTGACTGTGCGTCCACTTCGTTCAGTCATTTTTGTAGCCAAATGCTCTCCGCATCTCTGGAGACACTGTAGGCCTGCGTGCGTGCTAGCCGAGCATGGGCCGTCAATAGCGATAAACCACAAAGATGGCGGTGGCGCCGACAGTGGGGTCGCGCCTCGAGCGTCTGTATCATTCCTACTGTAATGAAAGAAAAAAATATGTTGCATTGTATCGCGCAAAGGAGGCTAAAATTAGGTTTGTTTGGCTTCAAAAAGGCAGGTTATATGAACGGTTACGGCACAACAGATGATTGCTTTGTTGTACTTACGTATACACTCTTTTTGGCACTTCAGTTCTGAAGCGAAATTGTTACTGTTTCCACCACAGCCACTGTACGTGAATACTTTACAAGTTCCGCTTCTTAAGTCGTAATACCATCTGGGTATTCTTGCTCCGCAGATTCCAGCTTCCAGTGGTTTGTAGCACCTATACGATGTTACTGCAGTGTAGGCTGAAAATATGTCAAATTACATTGATGGAGTCGTATATAAGGTGTATATGTTCTGGAGTTAGGGAGTAATGAAGTATATTCATGTAATAGACGTGTGGTACAGAAATTTATGTGCCGAAATATGGGCCATCCCTTACAAACTAAACACCTGAGATGATTTTGCGGATACACATTGTTGGGAAATTGCCAGGATACCTACACGAAAGCTTAATTTTAAACCAGGAAAGGAAAATAAGTGTCTTGTGTCATTCTAAATGATGTTAGTAATTACCTTGTGAAAGCTGTCTATATTTGTGATTACAGGAACGTTATCTTTTATTTGTGGCTCCATGAAAACCAGGTGTAATTGAACACGAAACATTGCAAACTTCAGGATCGACTGCGTGTTCGATGCCCGTAAATAATTTAACTAAAGCTAGAAGAATTCTTACAGACTTAAAGACGGGTCCAGCTGATACCGTGATATTTTTGAAACATTTAAACCAAACAAGGATCCCAACCTTTCCGGGAGATTTGCGCTAGTATTGAAGGTATAGCCATCCCCCCTCCCCCCACCCATTGTTCTATGGGACAAGAAAAGCACGACGGTTTAGCTTGTTATCTAGTCTACAAATGTGAATACAGCGACGACAACAAAGTCACGCAAGGGCGTCTTATGCGTGCACAAATTTTAACTTGTGCTTCTTTCTTTGAATACAATTTTCTTTATATATAATATGTATTAATTCATTTAGTTACACCAGTGGCTATGGTCATCGAAAACGCAGATTTCAGATAGCCGTGCATTGTCAAAATTATTCATTATTTTATTATTTATTAGCCATATTATTAAGGTGGTACTATGCTGAGTTATGTTATAACGATAAAACGGCACTCGTGTCCATACTTTGTGATAGGAAACCTGCAATTATTGGTACAGGAGGAGGAGGAGGAGGAGGAGGAGGAAAGGAAGCAGGGGAGGGAGGTCAGCGAGACGCGTCTCCGGTTTGCTATCCTACGCGGGAGGAAAGCGGTAAAGGATGAAAATAATGGTAAAAGAGGGAGGGAGAAAGTACTATCAATGCAAACATGTGCATTTGTCCATCAATCCACGCTTACAATCAGTTATGAAATCAACCGGCCTCAATGATTGGCACAAATTCGATGTAATGGGATGAAGCTGATGTTGTGAAAGGGTTCGACATGTACCAATGAACATGTCGAAAAAATGTAAAACATGTCTGTAAAAATTGCTTACCTTGTGCAAGGACCAGGTAGGAACACAGAAGAAGAAAGAAATTGACAAGCCGGTTACTAGGCGCCTGTATCATTGCGCGGTCATGAGCAAGAACTGCTTAAACACCAAACATGACGCTCTGTCTCCAGCCTAATATGTTGCCGGTGCAGAACAACTGTTGCTTATGAAGATCAGATTTCAGCTTCTCGCTTCTTCTTTAGAAGAGCCTACCCTTTTTGACAATGGCTTTGTGTGTTTGCACGAAACAAAGTAGCTATGGGCAACATTGTTTCGGTGAGAAGAAGATCGGTGCCAATATTTTGTTTCTGCGTGCACCTGTATTTTTGTATCTGTGTAAATGCACTGCTGGCTATCGTTTTACATCTACGCTATGGCAGCATTTTATTTTATATTTTATAAAGGAATTTCTGTAATCGCAATATAGTTATTCTTTGTTTGTGCCGGTATTGATGCTTACAATAATAGTGTTTATTCTACAATCGCCCTTGTAGATTGTACAATCCCCTTGCATGGCCGAGAAAAACAGTTAGTTTTCTTTGAGCGTTTCTAAAAGAAGACAAGTAAGCAAGGATTTCTCTACACGGTTCGTTTTTCGAACGGCACATTGTATAGCGATGAGTCTCCTTTACCGGGACATCTTGATCTTGATCTTAAACCTTGATCTTGCGTTGCGAAGATTAAGGTTTAACGTGTCGTTGAGCCCTTAGAGAAGGCGAATCGCTACTAAATCTACCTTTATTATAGTTTACACGGCTGTGCGTAGTAAACGGATAGGGGGAGAGATACAGACTAATGCAAATCTATTTGCTATTTACAAGCTAGCATAGGCACAGTCATGAGGGGACGAATTACAGCAAATGATTGAGGACCTTAATCGAGAAAGTGTAAGAATTGGCTTGAAGATTAATGTGCAGAAGACAAACATAATGTTCAATAGCCTGGCAAGGGACCAAGAATTCAGGATCGCCAGTCAGGCTCTGGAATCTATAAAGGAGTACGTTTATCTAGGTCAATTACTCACAGGGGACCCTGATCATGAGAAAGAAATTTCCACAAGAATAAAATTGGGTAGGAGTGCATACGGCAGGCATTGCCAAATGATGACATGGAGCTTACCACTGTCGTTGAAATGAAAAGTGTACAATCATTGCATTCTACTGGTACTAACATATGGGCCAGAAACTTGGAGGTTAACAAAGAAGCTCGAGAACTAGTTAAGGACCGCACAAAAAGCGATGGAACGAAAAATGTTAGGCCTAACATTAAGAGACAGGAAGAGAGCGGTGTGGATCAGGGAACAAACGGGGATAGCCGATATTCTAGTTGAAATTAAGCGGGAAAAATGGAGCTGGGCATGCCATGTAATGCGTAGGATGGATAACCGGTGGATCATTAGAGTTACAGAACGGATACCAAGAGAAGGGAAGCGCAGTCGAGGACAGCAGAAAACTAGTTGGGTTGATGAGGTTAGGAAATTTGCAGGCGCAAGTTGGTATTAGCTAGCGCAAGACAGGGGTAATTGGAGATCGCAGGGAGAGGCCTTCGTCCTGCAGGGGACATAAATATAGGCTGCTGCTGCTGATGATGATGATGATTACAAGAAAAGTAAAGCGAAAGCACCGTCCATGAGAAACTTTTTGATATGTGGCACCAGCGCTCAGTGAAGAGAAAGAAAAAGAAACTGCGCAGAGCGCCATGAGAGTCAAAGTACCCCTGCGCATGCGAGAGGTCGGCAAAGCAGCGTTATAACACGATCGGTCCTGTACAATGCCTCCGTAAGCTGCCTTCCCATCATACATAATCACTTTCACCACTGATCGCTTTCTATCCGAATCGATGTACTCCGTCGTCCCGTGCCCGTGGACTCTGCAGCCCCTTCGCAAATCTAGTACAACACACCACAGAACACCTGTAATACTTAGAGAAGGGAAACTCCACATTCCACAGTGGAACAGAAATAAGAGTAGCGGTGGCGTCATGAACTGAAGTAGACGACTGAGGGATGGCACTGTCAGAATCAAAGCTAATATCATCATTATTACATGTTTGCACATTTTCTTGTTGTAGCGCAAAAAAAGAACACACGGACGTACAAGAAGAATGAAGACACACACAGGCGCTATGTGTATCTTCGTTCTTCTAGGTCCGTGTGTTTTTTGTTGCGCTACTAGAAGAAAATCTGCAAACAAGTTACACCAACAAGCCGAAATGTCTACACATCATCATTACGTTGTGAGCAGTATGGCCAGTGCGGTAGTGGCTGGTGGGGCTGGTCGAGCTGCTCGCTCGTTGGTTTTGGGCGTCTTGCTACCCATGTTGGGGCGGTATTCGTCTGTACGGAGCTCTAACATGACTACAGATATATTTGTTATGTCGCCAGTTTACCGAGACATGAACTGGCAAAAAAAGAAGAGTTCAAACAAGTAAGCTTTCAATGTTTATTGTCAATGTGGAATGAAGCAGTATAAGCCCACACTTTTCGTACAGGTCAGGTGTACTTATTGCTCACAGTCACTAATTTTGCAACATAAAGAAACGCAGATAGATATTTAAATAATGGAATCGGGTTTGACTTACCGCTTAAAGCAGGAAGAACGAAGCTTCAGACAGCAATATATGTGCTGGGCTACCCTCGTACTTTCGTACAGTGCTGGTTGCCGTATTTAACACTAAACGCATATTATCTACGTTCAACGATTTCATCTATCTGAGAAAATTAGCGCAGCTTGCACTGGAAGTGCAATGCTAAAGAGACAGTCCTGGCTTTAGGGCTACGCTAAGCACTCTCTCTCGATCCCAGCATAGTGCAGGATGTAGAAGTACTAGGTAGGGTAAAGTGCAGTGATCATATTATTACGCAAAAGCTACGGAACGACAGAAGAGGAGAACGAAGTGCGCTTGTCTTTGGAGCGGCTCGGTGTCGGCGCGGCAACCCTTTGCCCCTTTTCATTGATTCATCTTTAAATAAACGCACCCCATCGTAACAGTTTTGGTGGACGGTGCTGGGTAAAACAACGGCGCCCCGAAGAACGACAACGAACCGACCGCTGAGGCGCAATCCGTGGAGCTTCGACGAAGTCGCCGAATTGCCGGTCTGCCACCAGAGATGGCTTCTGACGGCGACAATCCGCCACCTTCTACCAGCGTTCCATGGCAGCCCTACATCGAGCCACGCACCTTCGCTGGAAAAGACGGAGAAGACGTGGACGGATGGCTCAGCTTCTACCAACGAGCAAGTCGGTTCAACGGCTGGAATGCCACCGCCCAGCTTAACAACGTCGCCTTCTTCCTCAAGGGAACAGCGTCTGTGTGGCTTGAAAACCATGAAGAAAGCTTGACAACTTGGGAGAAGTTCGTAGACGAAATTAAGAAGTGTTTCGGAGATCTGACAGCTAAAAAGAAGCGTGCAGAGCAAACGCTAATGCAGCGAGCTCAAGTCCCGGGCGAAACTTGCACTACGTACATCGAGGAAGTGCTTAAGTTGTGCAAGGCATTGGACCCTCAGATGTCAGAAGAGGATAAAGTTGGCCATCTGCTGAATGGAATCGCTGAGGACGTGTACCAGTTCCTCATAGGAAAAGGACCGTCTGGAATCCGTAACGGACGTCGTTCTGCACTGCCGCACATTTGAAGCTCGGCGTATCACACCGAAGTTCGGTCGCCTGGCCAACGTGACTAACGTCGCCAGTGTTGACGTGGTCCCAGCTCCATCCGACCTCGCCTCAATGATTCGGCAAGTGGTGCGCGAAGAGCTTGACCAACGCCGGGCGGTTTCCCTCTCGACTCCTCGGGTTCGAGAGCCTTTCTCTTCCGGCGACTTTGGTGAGACTTCCCTTACCGCCGCCTCCGTAGATGCCTACAATTTCGCACCTCGTCCAGGAGTGTCAAACCATACTACGAACGCGCACCCCAGTTACCAGTTTCACAACGGTTACTCACGCAGACCACCTGCAGTTCCTCAAGAGTGGGACGGCCGTGCCAGTTATCCTCCTACTGACAATTTCAGTGCGTCCCGTGAACGCCCCATCTGCTTCCATGCAATGCGGCATTCGCGGTCACGTCGCCTGATTTTGTCCTCACCGCCAGTCGCACGTCACCACCGTCACCGCGTACTTTTTATCGGCGGGGCAACCGACAAGGTGACGAGACACGTTGGTCCTCTGATTCTGATAGCAGGACGCTCTACCAGGCGAATTACCGTAGCGACTCACCAGCTTCTGTGCGGAGCTTGACGCCGCCGCCTTCACGCCAGCGCATGTCGCCATCTACTCGACGGCGTCTCAGGTCACCGCCGCCGCGAAACTAGGCGGCGCGACCAATGGCGGTGCGGTCGATAGTCATCTTCAGCTACATGCCCCTATGCCTCCGCCAGTCGCCATGTGTCATAATAAGATTCGTGTTTTAGTGGACAATGTTACTACTTTGGCCTTAGTGGACACAGGAGCGAGTGTGTCCGTTATCAGCCAACATTTCAAAACCCGACTAGGCCGTAAAGTGATGTTTCGCTGGGACACCTCTAATACATTTCGTGCTGTGAGTGGCGTGTTGCTCCGACCTATTGGCATGTGCACCGCGAACGTTTACTTCTCCGATAACGTGTATCAAGCCGAAATATGTCCGTCTTGTGAGGTATAGCTAAGACATTCCCTGGTGGACACCATGGCTAGTTCATTTGCAAGTATGAAGCGTGGGAATATGTATACACAACAAGCTTGTATGAACTATCCCTATCCTGTGCGACGGGTTTGTGTAACAGACACTAAATAATGCTTCCGGCACCGGTGGCCTTATGGACGTTATTTGTGTGCTTGTGAGAAATGTTTGTTTCTATAGGGTTTGCTCGCATTGTCTTGTCTTTTTTTTTTCTCGACTTCTTTGTTCTTGCCCGAGTTCTGTACTCAGGATTTGGTCATAACCAGCCCAAGAGCCATATCCCTAAAGCCATAGATCATGTCCAGCCCTAGTTTCCAACCCCCCCCCCCCTCCAAAAAAAGCCGCTACTAAATATTGACGACTGCTCACAACATAGTACTAAGATGTTAGTTTGTATTTTATGCCAGCTATCTCTTATACAACAATGTAGGTTGAAACGCATGCACTTTCATTAAGAGCAGGTGATAGTGTACAAAACTTTTATAGAAATTTGAAATGTCGAAGCCTAAGTAACCGAATTCCTTGGAACCCAAAGAATGACGGATGCGTGCACATTAGTCGGCGTGCACAAGAGTGCTTAAATTACTTGCCCACAGCCTACATCGTGCAGGCAAGGAACATGATCTTCATAATAAGCAGTCGGCGTCCACGAGTTGTGACGAGTTCAGGCGCCATATATCCGGCAGCGACTTGACAAATGCTTCATTCTTGAGCAGCGCAGCTTCGCTATAACAAAACTTTCCTATGTGTTTCAAACAAGCGAAAATTTACTCTACATATAGCGCATAAGTTATGGTCACATAGAATGCACATCATATCGATTATCGAGGTTAATATTGCTGTAGTCGTCAATAAAATGTAAATCAGCAAGCCCACCGCAGCATTCTCTATTTATGTGCACAAGTTTCTTGCTTAGATTGTCTTCCGGAAGGGCATACTTTTTATAACCCGGGGAACAATGCAAACTTTGTCCTCGAGTTTATTTTCACAAGAGCGACGGCTGCAATGACTGGGCAGCAGCTGGCAACAGCCATGACGGAGAAAACAAGAACATGCAGTTCTCTTTGTACTCTCCACCTCAATTTCTTCAAACGTCCATGAGATTAAGTAAGCTTATTAAGTTGAAAAAAAAAATCTTTGAAACCTATGTTGGTTGGGTTCGTTGTTTCGTGCTATTTTTGGGTGACGCTTTTTATTTTTCACTCTTTCATTTTAGTCCGCAAACCGACACGCTCGTAGCGTGCGTAACTTCCTTTTAGCGTTAGATTGCCCCAGAAAGGTTGCCTGTGTTTAAAGTTTCAGAATTTCAAGCGTCTTCACGCAGTTTTATTTCAATCGTATAAGGTTCCAGAAAGCACTCAGGACAAGGACTTGAGAATTAGAAGATCGAGAAATCAGCAGTTTTTACCGCAAAGGTGTTGAGGAGAATGCCGCAATGGTTTTTGAGTGAAAGCTCTTCTACGCAATGTCTCGCAAGGTCCTTCATCGCGTCGCAATGACCTTGAGCCGCCGTAGTGCAAGTGTGGCAGGTGTGACGTAACGCCACGTGATCCGCTGCGAAGGCGTCGCAGCTGCGCTCGCTCGGAGCCTTACTGTTGCGGTACCATGTGACTAGGCGAGGGTTGCACGGATGAATCGCCGGCGCTTGGTGCGCTTGGTCGCTACGTCTCTCCATAGATGGCGTGCCGGCTGGGCTATCTGTGCGTGCGCTTCAGCTCAAGCGACAGGCTGAATCCACTCATAAAGTAGATATAGCTACACGGCAGGCGGCGAAATCTCATAGAAACGCAAAGTTGCCTGCTGAAACACCGGAGCAAAAGGAGACCATATTACCACGTTATTGAAAAGCTTACCAAGTGCCGAAGCGCGCGAAGATGGAAGCTACTGCACTGTGTACGTAGTATTCGCAAAACCAAGTCAGACAGACCTGTTGCTCGTGATAACTAGGTGCACGAGGGTTAAACCTGAGCCATTTTTTTGTGATTCAGTAAAACTTGTTGTTGGGCGAGTTCATACTGCGAGGGAATAAATATACTGCGCGAAAATACAACGCAAGAACGCAGTAAGGGGCAAGGACTAGCGCTACTTTCAGCTACCTTCATTCTTCGTCGCTTCTCAATATATGCCCTTGATCGCACATGCGCAAAAGCATCTAATCACATTGTCAAGATCACAGATTACAGCAGGCCGCGCCAAAAGACTTATCACTGTCCCTTAGAGAAATAGATGTTTCACTTACACAAGCTTCCCCTTTCAGATATATTTAGAACGCTTCCATCGATTTCGCGACTTCGTTTTTGTGAGGTGACATAATGATATGACGGCAAGCTGTAGCGTGATCTGTACCAAATGTTAATCATAGAAGACGCAGCAACGAATCCCTGCGTCAGAGCATGATGCGGCTGTAACGGCCAGGGTATTCGTGAGAAAGTGCAGTCAGAGGCCGCACGTACAGTCAACCACAAAAGTTTGCGGACCACGCGAGCGCGTGGCCAAGAGCCTCTTCGCGACACTTCCGCTACGTCACCAGCGATCGACAGCAGCGCTACGTTGAAGACGCATCCCTCCTTAAATCTATGGCCTGTCTATTTTCGCACTGTGCGCAAATATTTTCTACCTATCTCTTTCAACGTGACGCGCTCTTTGTTAGCCAGGGCTACTTGCTTATATTTTGAGAGCAGAATATCAGTACAAGTAATCACACAGCGTATTCTTTGGCTGTTATCAGTTCTATTTTCGCGTAGCCACGCTGTTTTTTTTTTTTCGTGAGTGCGTGAGTGAGCGGTGAGGCAGCCATGGGACACAGATGCTTAGTCAGTAGGCAGAATTTTTCCGTTCCTCCCCCATCGCTAAGTGATAGTAGCGGCCGGGATTTGATCGCCTGCGCCCAGGTTTTGCTGCGCAAAGCCCGAACCACCGCGCTGCTATAGTGGTTACATTTAGAAAAATAAGAAATAATCGGGTGCGATGACTCTTTTTATAACCCTTTGCGACACGGCGTCCTCGTTTGGGGACTCGAACTTCGGAGGTGCGTCCCACGCCACGTGTTTCTTCAAATGACCTAAAACTCAGTGTGCACATTCGTGTCCGCTTCCTGATGGGACAACTAGCGGTCAGTTAACTTCATTGTCCTGCGTATTGCTGCAGATGATCACTTTGCTGGAGACACTACCATGTTAGACAATCGTTCGACGTGCCGCGTTCCAAGACCAACGTCAAGAGTATTTTTTTTCTCCGGTCGACACGAATACAACCGAAAAAGCAAGTGTGCATGCGTTTCGGGCCTAATAGTTGATTCTTTTTATGCAAGCATTGAAGCTGACAGATTTCAGAATAATTAGATAATGATTTATACGCTAATTAATTTTTTTTACTGAAACTCGCACAAAACTGCACATTGCTTCGTCTTCTTTCTTGGAATGTAATAGTGAGCGTCTTGAAATGATGCCATGCGCATTTGACGCATTTGCAGACAGTGCATCATAATTCGTGTCTGAAGGGGATGAATTTATTCACAAGACATTTACAGAAGTGTCATGAAACATAGGTTTCTCAATGATCTAGTAGGAAGTGAAATGTCCGCCGTTTTCTAGCACCTTATTGATGAGTGTGGGCATCGACTCGTACAAAGATTCAGTAATCTCCGGTCGACCGCGCAGGCTTTCCCATTCTTGTGCGATCGCTTGCCACAGCGTATCGGCCGTGCGGCCGCGGTTGGCTCGTGTGGACAGCCGTTTCTTCAACATGCCCCAGACATTTTCTATGGGATTCAAGTCGGCGCCACATGGAGGCCACTCAAGCTGGCAAACAGCATGTTCTTCTAGCAATGACTGGACGATACGTGCTTTATGGATCGGGCTGCGGTCGTGTTGAAAAAAATAGCAGCCGTCGCTGAAGGGACCGTCCAGCGCATACGGAACGAGGTGTCTAGTGATGACGTCGCAGTACCGTGACGCAGTGAAGGGCCCTTCCAGACGCACAAGGGGACCAAGGCCATCTTTGCTGATTGCTCCCCACACGCTCACGGAACACCGTCCACTGGATAGAACACTCTGTGTGTAATTAGGCAGATATCTGCAAGAAATAGCATACAATTGGGTTCCAGCGGCGCGTCTAAAAATGTTGCGATTCCTCTTGCGTATGAACTTTATAATGCTGTTATAGAGTTGCAATAGAAAACGTACAAACATCATTAGATAGTACTGAAAGACCCACTGGCAGCTTTTAATTAGCTTCAGAGTAAGTAGTACTATGAAACAATCGTTAATGTTTTCAACATAATACCACTACAGAAAAATCTCGTAATGTCCAAAAGCTCATTTTACGTGAAACATGTTGTGATGCAGAATTAGCTTCGTGAATGAACTGCCAATACACTGTAAACACACCTGCAGTTTAGTGGACGCCAAACCCGCTTCCGTTGGTCCCAGCGCGTGGAAAAAGTTGACTCGTCGCTAAAGATGACATCGCCCCATTTCTCTGTTGTCCAATCTTTCATTGCTGTAGCGAACATGAGTCGTTCTTGTAGCTGGCTGTCTGAGAGGCAGGGCTTCTGTGCTGCTACGAAAGACTGCAGGCCAAGCTCACTCAGCCTTCTTCTTACAGTCTCAGACGATACCGTGAGCGAGAGCGCTTCTCGGATATCCTCTGCACTTTGAAAAGGATCAGCCACGATGGCGGCCGTAATCAGGCGGTCCTCTTCCTCAGTCGTGGCCCTTGGACGCCCACTGCGCTCCATATCTGTGAATCTGTCATCGTCGCGGAAAGCTTGAATAATCCTATTCACGGCAGTCCGGCTCCTGTTGGTTCGGCGGCAGATTTCGCGCTGAGGTATTCCCTCTATAAATAAACGCACAATGTGCCTTCTTTCGTCAAGTGGAACACGCAGCGGCATCTTTCCAAATAGGCAATCACCACGTGGCCTGAAGCAAGTCTACTACGTTTTCAGCGACTGATGCGAAGATGCGCCTATGTGTGAAAGAAAATTTTCTATGCATCCGCTTTTTCTTTATTTTTGATGACAGTGAAACACCTCCCTACCCTTTCTCTCAAGACGCAGAAGCAGCAACGCTCATTGGACCAAGATGCTGCCAACCAAAGTGCGCCAGTAAACGTCGCGTAAAAAAATCGTCGCAGCGCTTCGTGAAACTTATCTACCCACTGGCACACCAGTCGACAAAGGTTGCAGTGATTGCTCCGATACTGCTATCAAGCCAGATATGTGGCGGTCTTATCGCAGACAGCGCTCTGCGTCAACACAACGAACTAACAATGTCATGCACGGGAATAAAAAATTAACAGGCAGGCGAGTACCAAGAGGGCTCATATCCGGGAGAGCGCCCCTGTCGCCGCTAGGTGGCGTACCGCTAGGTGGCGCGGATAGGCAGTCTGGCACGCGCTCGCGTGGTGCGCAAACTTTTGTGGTTGACTGTACATATGATGAGCTAAGAACAGCCAGCAACGCCACCTGCTTGCTTGCCCATCAAACGAGGAAGTTACGGCCCTCCAGTTACCTCTTCCTTTCCTAAATAATCATACATGTCTCTCTCTTGCATGTCCAATTCGTCACGGCGCACAAGAACCAGCTAGCGGAGCTCGGGTACTCTGAAAATGACCTGGAACTAATGACATCAGAAGAAGACACCATCCTCGACAACACATCTCGCCTAGTGATTCGGACAGCCTCTTAGCGTGGGTGTACATGGTCTTCCTCATAATTCACTTTCCTTTTACTTCATGTAGCCTGGCTTGGAGACTATGTTATTGGAGGTGGAGCAGAAAACATTTCCTGTGGCTGCTTTTGAATGAAGACATTTATATAAAAGCCACCTGAGCCGGAGCCCCGAATCAGCCGTTTATATAGCCAGCGCATTGGTGGTAACGCGCTGCCGGACGCCGGAGTTGGTTATAAGCTGAAAATTGACATTCACTTTAGCATACGCAAAGAGGGTGAAGGCGAAAGCCTGCGCTCTCAAGAGATATTGATAAAATTACTTCACATTCGCATTCGAGTGAGCTTTTACTTCTTATTACTTGTTTTCTGCCACTAAAGGTCATGGATTCGAGTGACCTAATTGAAGCTACCTTAGCTATGCCCTAATTAACTTCACCCTAATTAACACCAAAGGTCGAAGGTTCGACTCCCACAAAAAACGACGTGGGTCCGAGTATTTAGTTACCTCTGTATTATTTAGGTGTGCCTTAATTAATTTCGCCTGAACACCAAAGGTATTGGGTTCGATTCCCATATAAGCTCGAGGGTTCGACTCCCACCCAAGATCGTAGGTATGAGTGCCTGAATTAACTCTATTTTAATTACATTTGCCTTTCTTGACGTGTTGAGCGTCATCGGAGCCAGCTGCGAATGACGATAACGAACTCCCGAACAGTGGCACGAGCGCATCTCTGCACAAGGCGAGCTCACATGACTTTCTGCACCGCACGCCGCGTTTCCAAGGACACCGTCTGATGAGGCATTTAAGGCTTTAGCCTTTAAAAAACGACCGCTTTCGCTCAGAAGCTAGCAACATTAACCATCGCTCCTTTTAGTGTATGAGTACCTCAGTCCAATCTATTAGCATTTCGTAGTATTAAACGTTTCTCCCCCTCGCTCTGTGTTGCTCAAAATGGTATTCGCCTACGGCGATTATTTTCGAGCGAAAATTCTCCTTATTTCACCTCTTCTTTTGGTCGCAGTGTTCATGGTAGGACTCACCGCGGATGCAAAGGCACGTTCTTTCGAGCAACAGATTTAAGGGGCGGGTTCGCCATCAAATGCCAGCGAGCTCTAAGAGACTCCCGTGGTGCCACGCTTAACGTTTGTGGAGTCTCAAGGTTTGAGGTGCTGTGGTCGATGATGAACCTCGGTCGCATTTCTCCGCCGGCGAAGCACCGCTTACATTGGGCCAAATCACACAGGGCTTCGGATTTGCACGATTTCAAAGTGATTGGTCCCAGGGTTGTCTGGCCCGGAGGAGTTTCCATGGAGTAAACAATTGGACCAGAGAGCACAAGCGTGTAGCCATTGTATTCACACCGTCGTGTCGTTGTCATCACTCTGTCAACGTCATGCCACATTTAGTCGCGCTGCGTGATCACCTCCACCGTCGCACCCTGCCCCCATCGTCATCGCGTGGTTATGCGGTCCACCAAAACATTACATTTTGTGCCGCCATCACTGAACTCCGTTCTCGAAGCCCGGAGTGTACTCTCGAAGTATCGCTATTGTGTCCATTTGATTTCTTCTCTGGACAAAAGAATTGTTGTTTAGCATCAACATTGTATGCAGTAACAATTGTATAGCCTTCAAAAGGTTGGTCATTTCGTTACGGCCAGAGCCGTCCTGGAGACATAAATGGGAATACCATTCGTGGCCTCCGCATTTAGCAGTTTGAAATAACCACACGACACGGTTTAGTTTCTGTAAAGAAGTATTTCTGGAAGATTTACAGCGTCAGGTTAAATTCAGTTTATTTTATAAAGGCAACACCAACGCAACAGCTCTTTCAGAAGCGCAAATAATAGATAGATATATTAGCACGTGTTTGGTAGACAATATTTTCTACCGCGGCAAACTTAATTTCTCCACTCTGGTAAACATATGTGCTTCCAGACCATGAAGTTTGAAGCACATCATGATGTGGAAGCACATGATGTTGTAAGCACATGAATTAAAATAGGATTAGCACACATTATGTGGATTCTGAAGCAGAGAAATGAGTAAAAAATACAAATAACGGAGGCTTGAGAACAAAGCTGTGCATATTGAATGTGCCTTAAGTTACGGCTGGGAACCAATTCTTATAAAGAAACGCCCAACTAGTGTTCACTCAATTCTTAGCATGCTATGTGCCTTGTATACGTAATACCTCTTCTGTACATACTGCATTTCATGCTGTCCATGAGAACATAATTATAGCCCCTATTCTGTGCCTAGTACCATTACAATTGCCCGAAGTTCCACATTATCATGACATGTGGCTTTCATGGTAACAGCATAGGGACATTGACTTAGCATTGCGTTTTCATTATCAGCCACTACATTTTCTTCCAGTGCATGTTTCGGTTAGACGTGGCACGGTAACGTATAGATACATATTCGTGGAGTCACTGGTACAGTGTAGCAGATGCAAAAATAACGTTATTGCAATATACGTTGCTTGTAGCAGTGAAACTGCCGTTATATTTTCTACATGACCTTGAACAGATAATAGTGTTTTTCTTGAGCGCAATATTTCAGAGCTTTGGACGTTAAAAAATTGTTATGGAATACAGAGAGGACATTCTTTTTAATTAAGAAAGGCGTACATGCTTGTGTTATAGGTTTGAGGGAGTCCTTGGGAAGGGGGTAAACTTGGTTGTCGATTCTTATCTCCGGTTTCCTGTGCGTTTCGCCCACCCGGGAACATGCTCATGTTTTCTGAGCGTCCTTGATGAGGGGGCCACATTGGTTGCGAATTTGGCATTCCGGTTGGCTGTGGGTTTTGCCAACCTGGCGACCAGTTATTGTTTTCTGAGTGCCTTTGGGGAGGAGGCCAAATTTGTGGCGTAGCCGGAATTCGGGGTTCCTGCGAGTTTTGCTGAATGGGTAACCAGCCAGTGGCTTCTCGGCGTCCCGGTTGTGTGGGCCAAGTTGGTTGCGTGTTCTGTATTGGGGTATACAGTGGGCTTTGCTGACCCGGAATCCTGAAAGTGTTCTGGCCTTGCATTGATCTTGGGCAGGCGGTCTCCGGTTTGGTACCTGCGTAAAATAAAGCAGGTAATGTTAGCTTTATTTTAAGCAAAATATTTGTTTCCTGTTGTGCTACATATCATAGGACTAACAACAGGAACATGACAACATTCTCTCAGAGCTACGCGCTCAAGCCGTGCAACAAGAAAGTTTCCACTTACTGCTGCATCTGTACAAGCATTTTGCGCAAGTTGAGAAGCCGTTAGCGTTGTCAGCACAAAGCTTGCTTTGGAACATTTTACAAGAGTTGGCCGAGGGATCGAAGTACCATTGCCGCGTGCTGCCCCAGCATTGCCTAATTTTAGGTGGTAGGCTGCAGACGATCTTAGGGTGCCGTTTTTCTGGAAAGTTGCAACAGAAACGGTGATTACAGTAGGAAAATGTCGGCTTACATGAAACCAGAAATTGGCATGAGCCGATTTAAAAAGCATTTTCGGCAATGCGAATTACTGAAAACATAGACTCATGCAAATTTAAAAAACGCACAATAATAAAGACACCATACATTTTATGGATAAAATGAGCAGTTTCGCTCGAAGGTCAATCAGAGAGAGTGATGCAATGTTTAGCGTCGCGTTCGGGCTGCTCACACACTGTTCTACCAATCGCGCAGGCGAGATGGCATGACACAGCACAGGACACAACTGCTGCAGCAAGGGAAGAACAGCGCTTTTGTAGATACGATGTGTGTTAGAAGGTTGGCTTGATTAAGAATACCGGTAGCGGCGACACAGGTATTGCAACTCGACGATGGGCAAGATGAAATCGACTGCAAACCGTCGCCGTTTTTTAGTACCCGACGAAGAAAAGTTCTGAGAGAACCCATGTCGCGGTGAATATCGACAGTAATACGATGAGCATTGAGGCAATGTAGTGACACAGCATATTGCCGACGCCTCAGCGTGTATGCAGCCGTTCTCCTCTCTCACGCTTCTCCCTGCACACGTGGTGCCATCTAGCTGCGTCGTCGAGGGTGGCGGGTTTGATTTCGCCTAGCACCGACGAATTTTTCGATTATCTGTTGTATCATGGAAGAGTGGAACATACCCAGCGATATTTACCCCGTTGCACAAGTTGCCGCGCGTCATGCCGCGAGCGGCAAGTAGTCGCAGGTCAGCGCCTTGCCGCGAGGCCACCGTGGCAAGCGTGTCTCGCCGCGCGGCAGCCCGATAAGATCTCCAGCGCTCTCCGAACGCGCGAGCAACACCACGCGCGCTCGTTGTTTCATGCGAGAGACGACGATCGTCGATTGAAAACCCGGCGCGGATCGGCAGGCGGTCCGGTTGTGATGGCTCCATGACGTCACCTTCGTCGCTCTTGATTGGTTCTTATACTCGCGGCACGCGGCATTTGCCGCAGAAATGGGTCTCGAACCCATTTCGACCGGCACGCCGCAAAACCCCCGATTCCTGCCGCTTCTGCCGCGCGCGGCATGACGCGTTGCCGCGCGTTTCTGCCGCGTGTTTTGGCCGCTAGCGTGGCCGTGCCTTAAGAGATCCATTCAGAACGCCGCATAACCGGTGCAGCATACAGAGTCACCCAAGTGGGCGTACCAGGAAGTTCATTGAAGAGCGGGAGATACCGACTGTGCCATATACCGAGTGACCTAAGTGTCTGCTGGTTTCGGACCCTGTTCTCTGAGCATTGCCGCCCGATACGCTGCCCTTTAGACTATGGACTACCCAGTTGCCGGGAACAAGGTTGCAGACACAGACATTTAGACACACAGCCAATCTGACTCCGAAGAGTGCGTCAAAGTGTCCTAGCAGTGCTACTCAGAATAAAATTAGATAAATTTAGCCTGATGTTTACTTCACGTTTTCCAAGTGTGATTAGCACCATTTGAAAATTTTTCCGAGTGTGCGGTATTTTACCGTCCGTCCTCCAGTATCTAACCCCTTCAACTTTGGTTACGAGCTGCCTGCACTGGCTCACCACAGTCTGTCTACCAAGTGATCGCTCTTGGCGTCGGTTTATGAAGCAATGACCGCCATTGTGCCATGATGCACAGAAAATCACGCATACCGTCATCAGTGCACCATCATGACATCGCGGTGGCTGCTCATTCATAATTCCGAATAATCAGCGACATCTCGGCGATCCCTACAAACTATACTCAAAATGTATTGAATGTTGAAGCAGAAGGAAACATAATTTGTACTCACGCCGGCAGTATTGCAGGCACTGTGTTTCGGACTGAAAGTTGTTCAAGCCACCACCACAAATGCCGTAGTTAAACATCTTGCACCAGCCTACTGTAGGGTCAAAATACCAACCGCGATTGGTCCGTTGACATTTGCCAAGATATGGTGGCTTGGAACAGCTGGTTGGAATCTTTTTCTTCCCAGAAGAAAAAAATCCGGCCGAAGTCACATCTGCGTTTGTACAGAAGTGCGCGCATTTAGTTACCGTGAAATAGCAGAGCATTACGCTCTATGCTCCAAATTAACATTGCATGAAATTCGCATAGGCGGAGAAAGCCTAATTGCTTAAATCTACTGCATTTATATACAACAGCAACAGAATGTACTTATCAAGTAAACCGGTTGAGTTTGGAGTATAGTCCTTAAACCAGAAAAGCTATCGTTTCTGAAATGTAGATATAATTATGAAACTGATTGCGCACTAACGGAATGTGGCAGGATACACAACGCATATCGAAATATGCGATTACTTAAATTCCACTCTCGATTAGGAAGAAAGATATTCTAATACTCTATACGTCGGCGAAAAGAAAATTTCAATGAAAATGTTCCCGGGGCCCGCTTCCGCGAAAAGGAAGAGGCTCTACAAAATGATAATTTTAAAATCCTTACTCATAAGCATGCTATCTAATGTATTCTACGAATGTGCAGGGCAGATATTTGCAAAAAATCTTCGAAATGGGACACAAGAAAAGAGTAAAGATGTTAATTAACGCATGGTCATCCTAAAACAATTGCGTAGACATCCATGGGCCCCGGACGTATTTGCTGTGTTCCGTGGTTTCATCAGTTACCTTTTTTAGCATGCATAAAAAATGCTAACGAAATCCATTTGATTTCAAGAACGCTAGGAATCTTTAGCTCGTTGATACAGAGCAGCGCATTCTCATGAAGCAAGTATTTGTCTTCTTTGGAATCTTAATAGGTGGGCGAACAATTTTCTTTTCCGACTACGCTGTATAAGATACAATGCAGAAGTTCTCAGGAACGCGGAGCCTTGGTGCGATTAGCAGATTCGAACGAAGAATGGCTGCAGCAACATTCTCCGGTTAACTACTACTGAGTAGTGTGGCGTATTCCTCAAAACGTTCGCGCTTTAGCCTGCCTGTTTAATTTTTTTCATGGTAGTGCTTGGTAACGAGATGTACATCAGCAGATCTGTTGTGCTGTTTCCTTACGCTCGTCGTACATTTCGTTTCACTTTTTCTCTTACAATAAAACAAAACCGGAAGGCTGATTTTTAAACATATATAGCAGTTTTATAGACTCATGTAGCATCCTGACTGCAGGTTTATTCAGTAAAGTAGGTAATTTTCTTATTTGGGGGGGAGGGGGGGGGGGTTGTATTATGCTACAAACTTGCCAATTTTATTCTTGCGTTTCCAGCATAATGGTAGCTCTTGCGCGCACATGCGCTCTCGTGGACCAGGACTACTCAGTAGTGAGACGTGCGGCGCTCATCTCAAAGATCTAGTTGCTGTGGAACGATGGATGTACGCGTGTGAACGTGGCGTAATGCTTAGCACATATGGCTGTTTTGCTGGAGGAACCAGGTTTGATCCTACCATCGTATTTATGTGTAATAAACTATGAGCTATTTCACAAGCAGTAGCCCTCTGCAGCATCCAGTAGCCACTGTCTCGAAAATACGGGAGGCTTCGAAAAGAAATCTTCGCTTTATTAACCGCCACACATATTTCTTTGTAGAGCAGTAAAAAAAAAAACGTTTGCTGTAAGCTTCACATGAGCGTTTTCGTCGAACAGATTCTGTTGACGTAGTATACGTAATACGTTACTGCAACATGCGATACGTTAGGGAATCAGCGAATGAGCCGAAATGGACGAGATATTCCACTACATTAACGCTTTAACTTATACCCCGGTCACGCAGCAGGTTTCAACAGACACAAAAAAGAATTGTATGATGGCGTGAAGATTAAGCCCATTCGAGCGTTTTGCAGCATCGAGGCATCACCAAGGGCGAACACTCAGGTGCCATCTGGAAAGTAGAAATTAAAACAGAATCGCTGTTCGACGGCACCTTTCTCGGGCCTAACAATATTAGAAAAAAACTGCTGATATCAATAATAACGAGAGAGCATTATCTAGCACTTCGTAAACGGGATGAGAGGAGGCTTAGCATTGCCTCATGTGAACTTTTCTTGCTGCCACCGTGAACAGGACGTCGCAAGGACGAATTCAGTCGGCCTCAGGTAGCCTGGACGCTGCTATACATGAAACTAACCACATACAAATGCACAAGCACAGCGTAAAGGAGGAGTGAAAATGCGCAACGTGTCCGTTGTTATCACGGCAGGGGACATAGCGTATTACGGTGCCGTATTGGGTATCATGCACCTAAATCCGTTTCTGGTTTGGGAAGTAAAAATACATACCATGCATATACGTTACGGAGATCAGAAGGACGAGTACGTGGCTTGAAGGCTTCATTTTTAGGCATTTTCTTGAAAAGAGTTGCAAGCAGCCTTTTCCTAGACAAGGTCGCGTGAGCTTGAGTCCAATAAATCATCAGCATTGTTTCGCCGGAACTGTTTCCAATCGCAAACTGACAAGTTCTCCCATATTTAAAACATGGTTTCAGATTGCGACTTCAATGAAAGCCCGTGTACCGAAGTGATGCTCGTTGAACAAAGGATATTTCGCCGTTGTCATTCTATACACGTGTCATAGCGACTGGTTCATTTTGTGCCAAATTTCTAAAAAATTCGATTGCTCGCAACATTGCAACAAATGGCTTGGCATCGGTTTGGTTAACAAATTCTCTTTTCGTTCTAGATCGAGATGACGTTTGTTTTCGCGGTAGGGGCGGAAACGACACTTTAAAAGACTGCTGTAAAGCTTGCGTCGCGCATTTATAGCCTGGCGTACTGATAAAGCAGGGCTCATTGTAGTGTTGTCTGTTTTTTTTTTGTGCTTATACTGGACAAAAAAGTGACACATCAACGACTAATAATCCACAAACTGACTGTTGAGACAATTTCTGCCTAATAAATTACTACCTTTTTACGTACGACACGTTCGGTAAAATGTTTTTGGAAGCATAATGTTCTTGCCTGACTGGTGCTTGACGTCCTCGCTCGTCGGTGACGTTGACTCTGGAATCACCGCGCATTCGTTCGCGCGAAGGTAAATCAGAGCTGGGCTCTATCTCTACAATCGATGTCAGCTGTGCCATGTTCTTTCTAAAAAAAACTGGCTTAAAAAATCCGCCTCCATTTCACCCTGTGAAAGTAGAAATTCAGCGAAGCTGGTTCGGACGTTACACAAGCACCACCACCCTCACAAGCAACGGACGTCGCGCGCGCATGCACGTGTGCGCAAGTGCAGCATACGTCCTCATTCTTCCAGGCCTTCATCCAAGCGCAAGTTCCATATTGGACTAAATAAATGTTTAAACTGTAAATTGCGTCAAAACTGCATAAAGTACGACTTACGCACAAGCTGCAGACTTGATAGCTCGGATTGTTATTCCAACAAAAGAGAAATCGTAAACTGTTACGCGTAAACTGAAAGACAAAGCCCTTTTACAGCTGCCCGTGCACACCTGGAAGGGCATGAAGCCGTTTGCATTTTTTGACGTTACCTTACGAAAACTTGTAGGAGCGGAAGGCTTACACGTATCTCCAAAACTAAATTCGTGAACACATGGTGTTCAAAGCATGCTCAACGTGCTCGTCAGAACATGTTGAAAGTCCCTGCGCTCTTAAAAAAATTAACAAAACAATGTCACCAGATGCGACTTTGTGGTGCTTTTGCTTGCACTTTTGCTGGCGTGGCCTGCGAATCGGTGTTTGATTGGGACGAGGACCAATGGGATCGTGAGCAATAAATATCTGGTAGTCGACGTTGGTGCCTGACCGAGCTATGACCTCAGACTTAGGTGGCACCAGATGCTTGGAGTGGGATACAGGCCAGCGCGTCATCTGACACGTCCAATCTTCTTGCGTTCCCATTGTCCATCTGTCTTCACATCTCACACTGCTACATCTTTTTCCATGTGTGCTTCATTTTCATCCCTTTTAGGCGAAGCGTTTCCTTTCTTTCTATTCGTTGTTGTTTTTCTGGAAAATGATATCGTCTGCTTCACAGTCCTGACAATTATTTTTAATCCCTGTGGCGGCTCATGAAACATTTTTAATGATGCTGTAATATTTACGTAAATAGAACTCAGTTTGGTGTGTCCACACCAGTAGGTAGGGTAAGCTAGTAGCCCAAGCTATTTCACAACTTCGACCACTGGGTCGGAATAGAAGGAGTGACGACGATAGAATGACTATTGTCAGATCAGAAAGCTGGAATGACGATTGAACCACAACGACGGCATCAATTCTCTCTCTTTACTCTTCATCCTAAAAATAACCTGTGAAAGGAAGTTAAAAGTAGTTAAATTGCTCAAAATTCAGTGTTCGTCTATTGGAAAACATTGTTTACGCGTAGCAATAAAACCAGAACATGTCTTTATGAGTTATTATCATCCGTTGACTTCCATGCTAATTGCTTGGCAATGCCAAGCTGCTTTCCGTGAAAGCTACATCACGCAATGAAACTATTCTAATTGTTATTGCTAGTTGCAAAAATGACAAATGTTTGGCGAATTTGGCTGCATTTGTAAGATATTTTATTTATAATATTGTTACGCCTGATGGACTTTACCAGTTTAAGGTAATGCCCTTTGGACTGTGTAATGCCCCAGCCACTTTTGAAAGGATGATGGACTCCCTCCTCCGTGGATACAAATGGTCAACTTGCCTGTGTTACCTTGACGATGTCATCGTGTTCTCACCGACATTTGACAGTCACCTTAGCCGATTGTCGGCAGTTCTTGAAGTTTTCAAGCGAGCAGGCCTTCAGCTGAACTCTTCCAAATGCCGTTTTGGCCGCCGCGAAATCACTGTGCTTGGCCACCTTGTGAGTGCTGAAGGCGTGCAACCTGACCCAGAAAAAATTCATGTTGTGAAAGACTTCCCTATACCACGTTCCACTAAAGACGTCCGGAGCTTTGTAGGCTTGTGCTCCTATTTTCGACGTTTTGTCAAGAACTTCGCCGACGTTGCCCGCCCACTCACGGAACTCTTGAAGAAGGAAACTCCATTTTCTTGGGGTCCTGAACAGGCCACTGCGTTTCACACGCTCACGACGTTACTTACGTCACCACCCATCTTGGCCCATTTTGACCCGTCAGCCCCCACTGAACTTCGCACCGACGCCTGTGGACATGGCATCGGCGCTGTTCTCGCCCAGCAGCAACAAGGTCGCGATCGCGTCATCGCCTATGCCAGTCGCCTTCTTTCCTCTTCAGAGTGCAAATTTTCCAGCACTGAACGGGAGTGCCTCGCACTAATTTGGGCTGTCGGCAAGTTTCGACCATACTTGTTTGGCCGCACCTTTTCGGTCATCACCGACCACCATGCGCTTTGCTGGTTGTCTTCCCTCAAGGATCCGACTGGATGCAGCAATATTAACAAATATGTGAAAGAAGGTTTTCACACTGTTGTACAGGTCAGTACAACAAATATTTGAGTCTGTGATATAGAACACCAATTCTGACTTGTCATGAATAATTCATTGTAAAATTTCGGTGTGCGCGAAATAAGGCGGGTAAAGACAGTGTTTGCGGATGAAATCCGCTGAGTTTGTCATCGCTACTTAGGTGCAATTTTATTTCATCTTATAGTTGAGTGTAGCTTAGCAGCGGACTAGAAGACCGCTTACCGCATTTATACCAACGCCTCTACACTGTAGAGGCGTTTTAACTTCCTTTCTATACTGTAGAGGCGTTGCACGTTTTCTTTGCATCGCTTGAGCTTTTGCTGTTCCGGTACTCCAAAGTAGCAGCCGCTGTTATCAGCCTACTCGGGCTCTGGTCCACAGGGTGACGTTCCGTTCGGGTAATAATATGGGAGTCCATTTTTGCATCTTTGGCAGCCCGTATCTGAAGGAGAGAAAAACAAATAACACAAAAACATTTATGCAGCTGTGTAAAATCATTACACTGTTGCCCTAAATATATCGATGTAGTGAAAGCCAGATTATTAGTTCCATCTTTCTATGTTACGCGACAAATCACCAAACAACTGAAGGAATCAGTTTTCTGATAGTGGTATTTCCTTACGTTGTACAAAAAGCTGCTTATAAGTATTGCTTGATCAATGATTGAAGGAATTATAGCGACACAAGGGAGCGGCTATACATTGGATGTGCGCCACAATAAGCGAGGTCGTTCCTCGTTCTAACTTCAGAGCCCTTTTCTGGTATTGTCGACAACTGCGAAACACAAGAACGTGGGTTCGTTATATTGTGTTTAAGATATACTTAGATTCTATGCATATACACGCGGTACAATGCAAGCTTGCAGCGCTTTGATTGTTAGCCCAGTCTCATGTGCTCAGTGTTCCAGTATTCTTGTGAATTGCACTACTGGTATTGAAACCACACATAGGCTGATTATTTGTACAAGACGTCGAGGAGACGCAAGAGTAAAAAAAAAAAAAACTAGTACAATGGTTAAACTCAAAAAAAGCGAGTGGCGCTTTAATCTATATGCATGCAAAACTGGCATGACGTCACTTGCATTCGTTTGCACTTACAGAATGGCACTCTGATTTTTATTATGTAAAGGGATAGTAATTGCAGAAACGCAGTGAAGGCACGTGCGAAAAGAAGAATGTTTTATAGCCACTTTACTGCCTTGCAAGCCTTCTCCTTATTATGACTGCTGTAGTCTTTCTCTAATGGTACCAATGGGAACGCTAACACAAAAAGTCGTTAAGCTAAAGGTGAGCAAAAGAAGCATGTAACAAGAAATAAAAGAAGCTAATTGGTGTAGCAAAGTACATTGCTTTGATATACAGATGTGACGAGAGTGAATAAAATGCATCATCACCATTAAAGAGTAGCTTAAGAGTTTCCACCTTGACAAAAGAAATGTTGAAGAAGCCGTAGTTCATCAGCATCATCTTTTGCGCTGAATGCGGACCTAAAATTGCGATAAATCAACGCGAATTAGTCAATTTTATTTCTTTTGTACCAGCTTTGCACATTATAAATGACAGTGTCGATTTGTAACCTTTTAAGTTTCTCTATTGTTTTGACGTTAAGTCTTAGTCTCATTTCAGAGCCGCGTAAATGTTCTCAAATGTTTTCTATTCTATTTGTAGGCACATACATGTAAAACCTTCGAGTAGCCATGCTAGTGTTTAGGGCACGCTTGCTTAAAGATTTACGGTATGCCAAAGCAGCGTGGACTTACAGCTGCATCGCTCCATGCAGGCCTCGAAAGTTGGAAATCCGTTGGCGCCTTTTGCACATTTCTTGCCCTCAAAATGACGACAGGTGTTTGCTTGAACATCAAAGTACCACTGCGTCTTTTTGAACCAGCACCACCACCAGCCGGGAATTGGGTCTTCACTGCAGACCGCTTTTTGTTTTGTTGGTTTTGGTGTTGCTGGAAATAGAAAAAAAATGCAATTGGTTATTTTGATAAAAAAGATTACGTACAGCTTAAAGAATGTACAAGAATACGGTTAAGCGAAATACAAAATAACGTCTTCGCCACCAGAATGAAGCACGCCATTACTATGTCATGAGCTTATGTTCTGAACACATTTTTTTTATTAAAGACCGTCCTCGGTCGCAATGTTTGTATTTCGTAAACACAGTGCATTTCAGCAGAATACACAATAAATATTAGGGATAAAAATGGAAGGGTACTCGGCCTGAATGGTTAAAAAATGCAGATGATGCCTACGGCAGCGGAAAATGTGCTTTTTTTACTGCTATTTTTTATATACATGTTCTGCCTGTCAAACCTGCGGTGTCTCACTGTGCGTTGTATGCTCCTCGACTTCTCCAGGTTGGGAGGATTGTTCCAGGCCACGGCAGCAGCATTCCAATGCGGTATAATGCAAGAACGCTTCTTTACGGGTTATTCGTGCGAGTGAAATTTTACAGAAGGTGAAAGTTATTCCTGAAGCCACCGTTGCGCCGCAAATTAAAGGCCAGTGTACGCATTTATTATCTGGCGTTTCCTGACAGTTTCCTGACATCACCCTTTGCGCGACTGGATTCGCCGAGAAATCCTCGGTATTCACTTACACTTCTTTCTAGCATAAGATTTTCTTCGCTGGCTGCTCAGAATGGCGCCTCGGTATCGGTGTGCGGCGGCGGGCCGATACAGGAGAAACGGCAGTCTACATTTACCATGAGTATGTGCTGCTAGGTATGTTTTCATATCACTGGATATGCATCATTATCGTCATGCTATCGTCATCTCGCCGTTATCGTAGAGCCATCGTCGTCATTGCAGTCGTTATCGCACCGTCTCGCGCCATCACCTTCATCCGATTCTCGTCAAACAGTCATCGTCACGCCGTCATCCAGTCGCCATCATTTTGATACAGCCGTGGCCACACAGCTTTGCCACGCCATAGTCGTCATTCACTCTGCATCATTCCGTTATCGCCATGCTGCCGCAATCGTACCGTTTTCGTCGGTACATCGTCGTCATTTATTTTCAAGAAGAATTCTGTAGAGGGCTTATTGGTTAAACCTACTAGACGTTTAGCGCAACAAAAATGAATGAACAGACTGAAGCGAGTGAAGACCCGCAAGAAACCGAGTGCTTGGTGTCTTGTGTGTGTTTACTCGCTTCAGTCCGTCCATTCGTTCATCATGCGCGCCAACTCTAGATCATAGGGTCGTCGTGATGACGTCATGGTGGTTCCAGCATCTTCATTTCAAGCTTGGTGATCCGATTTTTGTCATACTATTGTCCACACGCCATCTTCGTATAATGATTAAGATACAGCCATCGTCTTGCCAAAGTCGTCATACAATCCGCGTCATCCCATTGTCCTTATGGCGGTGTTGTAACACTGCTGTTGTTATAGCGCTTACGACTACGTTAATGTATGCTTAGAAAGCCGGCGAGCACTCGAACATCGCAGAATATCTCTGTAATTTAAAAGACAACGCTGTAAAACATCATTTGCACCAAAATGTCATAGGAGAAGAGGGAATTTCTAATGTACAAGTGATTCGGAGAACTCGAGATCGGGAGCAAGAACGCCTATCCACCCCCACCCCCCCAGCTATCGCTGAAACGTTCACGTACACACTCGTAATCATCTTATCAATTTTAAGCTACACTATTTTTTTTCCAAAAATTTATCGCATTCATATAATACGTAGAATTTTAGAGGCAGGTGATATTTTTGTCTGATAGACCCCGTTGAGAATGATTTGTGGTCGATGACGATTTTTCACAGAGTGTTATCGCGTTCCAGTGTTTAAATCGTAAAATTCGGTACATATACGGTCGACTGAATCCCAAAATTCAGAAGAGCGTAGGTATTGTGGGCCTTGAACCTTTGGCTTCTCTTGATTTTTGTGTTCTGCTGTGTTCTGATTTGGCTGTGTCATCTATAAGTTAAAAAGCCGGCACGTCTCACGCTGTGTGGGAATCGATGTTATGAGAAGCAGTGTGTGGGGAACCTACCAAGTTAACGAAACGACCATGAGAGCACCAAGACGTAGGCGGCTTTTTCATGACTTACATGACAAACATGTCATAACATTCATGTCATGGGTCCTCAAGAGTTCATTTAACTACACCTAAGGTACCTTAAGGCAAACGCCTTAGTCATGGCTCATGATTATGACTTCTCCCATCATCCTTTAGTGATTCCTTCACTTACTACCCCTGTCAGAACCCATTTGAGTAGCTTATGAGTGTTAATCTTTTTTCGCGGAGTCATTGTCATTTTTGCTCAGTCATGGTCATGACTATGGCTTCTACCACCATCGTTTAGTGTTTCCTCCACTTAGTACCCACGTCCGAACCCATTCTGTGGTTTTTGAGTGTGAATCTTTTTTCGCTGTGTCATTGTCATTTTTGTTGAGTCATGCTCATGAATATGACTTCGACCAGCACCCTTTAGTGTTTCCTTCACTTAGTACCCACGTCCGAAGCCATTTCAGTGGTTTTTGAGTGTGAATCTTTTTCGCTGTGTCATTGTCATTTTTGTTGAGTCATGCTCATGACTATGACTTCGACCAGCACCCTTTAGTGTTTCCTTCACTTAGTACCCACGTCCGAAGCCATTTCAGTGGTTTTTGAGCGTTAATCTTTTTTCGCTGCGTCATTTTTATGACTTGCATGACACGCCTGTCATGACATTTATCTCATGACCTATCACGTATGTTCTTCGTATTTTCTTGTCATACTATGCCAATTTTGGTACCTACCAAGTTAAGGAAACGACCATGAGAGCACCAAGATGTAGGAGGCTGTTTCATGACCTACATGACACGCATGTCATGACATATCATTTAAGTCCGTCATAATTATACTCTTGTCATAGGATGCCAATTTTGGTACATACTAAGTTAACGAAACGACCATGAGACCACAAAGACGTAGGCGGCTAGATAGATAGATGGATAGATAGCTAGATAGATATTGTCAAAGTAGCAAAGATTCGCCAAGAAATGCTTCGCATTTAAAATGCTGAGTTTCTAAACTACATTCGACTGCCCCTCCTTCTAGGCTGAGCTTCGGAATTATATATCATGTTACGTTTCATATCAAGATGCACTCGAGATGAATGGTGTTTCCTCATAATGAACAAATGCACTTATTTAGAGCCTGCAGCCTCCAGAGGTATTTGTCATTCATACGTAGAATTTTTCATTGACGTGAGCGAGTAACAACTTTATTAATTGGAGCATGCAGCTGTATTAGGGCTTATAGCACATGAGAATATTGGCTCCAATGTGCATCATTTCATTCACTTGTGGCTCCACTGCAGCATTACCTGACAATGCGGCTGCACAGAAGATGCTACCACGCGGTTGAGCGAGTGGCACTCATCCACAACAAGGTCGCCACCAAAAAAAGATGTTGCATGTCGGTTAATAAGTGTACAGCTTACTGCCAAGCGGATACGTAATTTTTTTGTTAGCATTGATTGCGGTCATTGATAAGCATGTATTTCAAAGAAGAATAATTAGCGAGAAGCAGGAAAACCAGTGATCTTAGCTCTAGTTCATGGTGGCCCAATTACAAACAGAAACACAGCCTCGAACCATGTGCACAAAACAGTGACACTATAGAGGCGTATCCAGTGTGTGGGTTTCGATTCCTATCCAAGCAAACATGTTCATCTCCTACCTAAAGCAGAAATAACTCGCGAAACAGAGCTGGGTAAAAAAATCTCGACGGATGGTATTCTCGCTGTGCAACTTGCAGTCGCACACTGCTACGCAGAGGTTCCTTCTGAAGCTTGCTGTTCTGAGGATTTAGCATGAGTACCTGTAGCATGAAAGCTTAAGGCAGGTACTAAATTGGTGAAAGTGTAGCGAAAGGTTCAAGTAGGTGTAGAGAATATGAATTATGAGTATAGTCGGTACTTACGTAGGCAGAATTCCATGCACTTCTTTTCGGTTTCGAACCGGTTGATCCCTCCTGCGCATTCAGTGTGGTTGAACATTCTACAGTGATTATTTTTAGGATCGAAATACCAGGACCGCATTCGTGGGGCACAGCTGCATGTGTCTGCCATTTCCAGGCATCTTCGTGACTTTTTCCCTTCTTTTCCTGAAAAAGTGTACTCATTTGAGTGATGGCGTTGCTAATGCTCACTTACCTACGTCATCTGGTATGTATAACTATCAGAATACAATGACAATGGCGCCAATATTTATATTTTTGATATTATGAGCCAAAAGTATAGTTCTCACAGAAAAATAGTACGTAGGCTCATCGTAAGTTTGCAAAGCCGAGTGAGTCTAATGAAAATACAAGAGTTCATTTCATACCACCGAAAGGGTTTTGAGTGCACTTTTCAAGCTTCGACCATGCTGCTGGTATAATGAGGCCCTCTTGTCCTTTCGCAGCGTATAAAGTAGAGAAAATGCAGGTGGTGAGCAGTCAGAAATATATGCCTCAATCTATTTCAAGGGTGGAGATTCGTGTACTTGATTCTAAAAAAATGGTGAAGATTATAAAAGTATTTTTGTTTGTGACGTTCAAGAGGGATCTATGCAATCTTTAGCTACAAGAACAATGTGTTGCAGGCAAGAACAACTTGCCGCAGCAACTTGCTGTTTTTTCATGTATTTTCATTTCCATTTTTCTATTATTTCTTTAATTGAATTAGTATGTACAAGTAATTTCACCTGTGTTGTCCTTGGTGTCTGTTCGTTGGCTTCTTAGATACACTCACTATGAATAATGATTGGTCAATTTTTCTAGATTCATAGACTAATTCAGGCATTATACGCACTGCAATCTTACTAAATCATTAAAGCGAGCAACCACCTGTGGTTGTCTGCTGCTCCAGCGTTATCATGAATTGCAGAAATGTAGTGGCCCTAAATGCTAAGGCGTCAGTAGAAACAATACTTTAAAACAAGAATGTGCCGGCAAATTTCTGAACGCGGAAGAATGTGCCTCATTGTGTGGTTGAACTGAAAAGAATGCTCGCACATCAGTGAGACAATCTGTGTGCGCTTGAAGTGGCTGTTGAGCACTAGTCCTTGAATGGTCACGCAAACGTCCTTTCTCATTTATGCACTGAAGGACGTGGCGCGCTGTCACGAACGGCGAAACCACATAAGAAAAGCAAATTTCCCTCTGCCCATATTGTCGTAACCTCTAGTTTTCATGGCAATATTTGAGCAATTTAGCTAGCCGAGGGCTTCTACATGGGTGATCTATTGAACATTATTTTCCTCGGCTGGAATGGTGAGGTGCTACTTTGGGTTTCTCATTGCTAAGGGATAGGGATCACTCCGAGTTCATAGCACAGGTCAAGTGCTTATTTTTTCTTTTTTTATGCTCATCCAAAGATTTGCTTGATATAGGTAGGTGGCATATGATATAGAATATGGGTCCCGCCGCGGTTGCTGAGTTATTGAAGCTTTTATCTGGCGAGTAAAAAAAATCGCATTCTCGATTCCCAGAACTGGCAGTCTTATTATGATAACATGCATATTATAAAAAAACGCAAGCTGATCGACCGTAATTGAGGCACTTGTAAAGAACTCCACATGGCGTAAAAAAATCTGGAGCCTTCCTCTACGGTGTTACCATTGCAGTATTGACCCGTAAAACACTAATAATTATCACTATACAACACGATGGATACTTTACGCACGTAGTCGTTTTAACTGACGAAGTGGTGTCAAGCGCAGTCTAGTAGACTACGCCCACACAACTACCACTTAAACTCTTGTGTCATAATAAAATCTGATTTTTTTTGCTCTTCAAGTCGACCTGGCCGTAATTCAAAACTAGAAACTGGGCTTGCTAGTTAATGCGGCTTTCCGTCCGTCCTTTTTGTTGCCTCGACAGTTTGGTAGTTACGTAGGTACAGCCTCGGTAGTTATGACAGATGTCGTAGTTAAGCTCTCTGTTCATCTCAAGATTACACTTCACGTAAGGGAAGAAAAAAAGTCACAGTTTCGCCCGAAAGCCACCAAATAGTTTGCGATAGCAAATTATTAGACGTCTATACAAAGTAAGCAGTCGTTTCATCAAGTACATAAAATGCTGTAACATTGGCTAACTAACTAAATTAACAAGCACGTTGTCATGCGCCCCGCATTGGGAAACATGAACACATTTCACTCAAACACCGCTGACACTTACTGTCCGAACGTTGGCGCCAGGTTGAGCGGCAGCAGTAGCGAATAAATTGCCCTTCATGCTGCGACTTGCTTCAATGTGAACGAAGCTGCGAGAGCACAGCGCCCACGAAACCATCAGCTATCCGCGTTCTAGACTTTGTGCCCACCGCAGACTGCTTTCAAGATGGGGCCCACGCACTCGCGCTCAACCGCGCCCGACGCAGCCGCCGCCGGCGCAGACCGCCCCCCTCGCTGTAGCGTTGGGCGTGATGGAAGACCACACTTCTACTGTGCCTTCCGCCCTGGAGCACGCCAGATCGAGACACCATCCCTCTCCTATCACCTTCGCACGCTTTCGCTCGCCCCTGCTGCATACAGCGCGCGGCCGCGAGGTTATCGCACTTTCGCTTTACGCGGTAACAACACGGAAATTCATCTTGACGCGGAAATTCAACTCGAATATCCCATATAGTTACTATCGCAATAAAAAAAATTTTCATTCACCATTGTAACTCAACTTCAACCTGATTAGTCTACATCCATATGCAGTTTCGAGGTAGATACACTATCTACTATGCTATTCCGTAGCTTTGGCACGTGCTAACTCCCGTGG
Source organism: Dermacentor silvarum (assembly GCF_013339745.2). NCBI lineage: Eukaryota > Metazoa > Arthropoda > Arachnida > Ixodida > Ixodidae > Dermacentor > Dermacentor silvarum. The sequence continues at coordinate 35,915,191 of NC_051160.1, forward strand.
AGCTCTGCTCCTAACCCTGTTTTGAGACATGTGGACAAGTCCATCTGTACCGGAAGTTATTCTGTGCATCGCAATAAAGTTGTTTATTAGATGGTGCTGATCACCGTGCGACCTTCTGCGGTCACGTAATTGACTTCTGGAATGGCGGAGCTGTATGATGATTGTTTCTTTGCGCTTTAAGTGATCCCAGAAAGTGCAATTAATGAAGCTTTCATTCACGCGGAACAGTTCAAACGAAACAGAATGGCAAAAAGCATTTACACTTACGTATACACGTCTCTTGGCACCTGTCTTGCGTGGGGAAGTGGTTGCTGCCTCCAATGCAAATGCCCCCCTTTAACTTTCTGCACTTGTATGAATCATAATCAAAGTAGTAAACCTTGTGGAACGGGCGGCAGGTCCCAAGAACTGGTGGTTTCAGACACCTGTTTGGAATCGTCTCGGGCTTCACTGTAAAAACGTTGCATGGGTTGATCATGAGTTTAATCCCCAAGTGCATGCCAACGCAATTAATGTATATAGGGGAGAATTGGCGAATTCATTGTAAACCTTCCCTAATTACTGAGATAAGCTCATAACACACAATTTCAGTTGTCTGTTCAGACAGACAATCTTTCCTCGTTCCCTTCTGCTTGTTACTGATGCTGCAATATTGTGGCTAGAACCTGTTTTTACCTATAAATATAGACATGTGCTGCTAAAACCTGGCACTCAGTGATAGGTACGGTGTATGATAGAAATTACTGCAGGCGTGTGGCAATGCAGACACAAGCAATCACACAATTGTGGGCGCTTTCTGTGCCTTCTGTTTCAATGGACTTCCGTTTCGCAGTGCTGCTGTGCTCGCATTTAACCATATCTTTAGGAGCTAACATATCTGCACCGAATGCATACTTATAGTAGCCAGAACAAAACAAATGTATGGGTGCCCGCCCATATGACCTGAGTTCATCTCGGCTAGGTAAGACATGGGTTAGGATTAACTGCATAAAGCACTTGAGTTCTCTTGCTACAGGTAAGGTGTCGATAAGTGGGCCGGTTGGTAAATGAGTGGAAAGTAAAGGAAAAAAAGACAAAATTATCAGCACGAAAGCCTTCCGCTTCTCCAGAACACTTCCCGTTTGGGAGTTGTTTCATTCATGACATTGTATACATTTGCAGTTCGCCTACTATTATTATTCTAAGGTATAGACTTCAAAACGTGGTATGACACGCCAAGTGTCCGGCAACAATTTTTCCTCAGTAATGGTCCTTCTGGAACGAACGATCTCTCATGATCTTGGATTGTACCGTATCGCTGCTCAAATCTCCCACAGGCAGGCGCAGAATATTTTGGGCTTTGATAGGCGTGAATGGCGATGCTGCACACAGCGCATAGAAAAAGATTATTTGCAATTGACCTTAGTGTTCAACGCTCAGTGTATGAATCAAGAGCACTAGTGCCGGCGACGGGGTCAGCGGTTTTAGTTCTGGTTCCCAGGAGGTTTTTGAGAGAAATTGACGTTTGCGTACAGGAACAGTACAAGTTGTAGTCCGTGCCTGGCACTCATCATTTTTTAATAAATATTTATTTCGCAAATGTGATGCCTGATGTTATGTGGTGATTTTATTGATTTGTGATGCTTCTGAAGGCCCTTCGAAGCCTGTTTGTATGATAAATAATTTGCATCATTTCAGCTCATCTACGTAGTTGATATCACCTCTTGTAATGATTACCTTTATACATTCCAGCTTATCTGACTACTCTATCCTAAACAATGACATGTCAAACATAACTGATAGTATTGTCGTAATAGTGCTTTGCACAAAGGTGTGTAACATTTGAACAACATAATAAATAAATAAATAAATACTTATACCAAGTTCGTAGCATGCTATGTTGCCGCCCAAAGACGATACAACAGCATGCTTCAATAGCACCGCCAATATTGTGGGTGCTAAATGCCTTTGAGCAGAAGCAAGTTCTATGCTAGCCTTGAAGACCTATGTTAATTACGGTTCTATAACAAGTGATGCTACATAACGGTCGTGAAGTATACTGCTACGTACATTAGTCACCAGGATGCTGAAGCTAGAACATATTTTCAGGGGTAATTGCGCCTAGACAAATGTGACAGCCGATGATATTCAGCACACCATCGAATTACGCAGGCGAAATGTGTACTTTAAAAGAACATGACATCAGCGCTAGGAATGAGGCCACGAATGAGAACACGTCCACTGCCCTTCGATGAGTGTATTGTTCTGCATTATGCAAGCGCCTCGACTTTGTTCAACAACAATCCACTAAGCTGTTGCAATCCGCTTCGCAAAAGTTGAAGGATGGCAAGCTTGCCTACGTTCTATGTAGGCGCAGCATATGGCTAAGGAGAGGCCATATTTGCGGCCTGACGAGACACAGTAACCAGGTTTCACGGAGAGATGCATCGATGGTTATTTGGATGAAGAAAAAAATGAAAAAAAGCTACAGAATTTTTGTTTTCCCTTTTGAATAATTAAACGCGCCATCTTACGCATAGCATTCAGATTTTGCCATGCATTTGAACTGTAAGTTTTTCATTTCGTGTTTAACTTATATGACACCAATACACGCATTTAAAGGTATATCCTTGAAATATTCAATGATGAACTACTGCTGCTGGAGTTCCCTTGTGTGATACTATTCACAATGCCTATAAATCCGAGGACCGACCTGTATGCTGCAAGATCTTTGAGGGTAGGAGCAAATAGGAAGCAAACGAAACATTGTGACCACATATACTTTAACGAAATCACACTCTCCGTTCACCTTCATGTGCTGCGATTATGCCACAACAGTCTAGCTACATGTTGTAGCATCAATAATGTATTTCAGGTGGAATTATTCTGACCTAGCGGCATTTATGACTACAAAAATGTGCTTATTTTAGTTTCGGGCAACGATTGCGTATATTACAACATGCCCGTTTTATGACCGAGCAAAAAAAAAAGAATCGCGTCACCATTCATTACATTTTATCTATGGAAGTTCACTAATCTTAGCCCGGAACGAAGGAGATCTTCAAATGAGCATTTAAAGGAAAATCTTCTGCCTCCTATGATAGCCTCTTTCTCAAGGTAGCGGTAAAGATTGTGTACTATACGGATATTATTTTATGTCTGACTGTAATCTAGACACTACGCAACGAGTGAAAATACACTGTCATCAACAAATTACATTGTTAGGACTTATGAGCTTGAAAATAAGGTTAATCTCCAAAGAAAATGCCTTAAAAAGCTAATAAATACCTGGGAAAATTTGATTTAGAGGGAAGCACTCTTCTAAGTGTGGTGATTAGTCCTAATTATTTACAAGTAGGTGGATGCAGTAGCTTGCTTTTTAATTCGTAGCCGAATAACTGTTACGAAGTCTGGTTGACTACGTCATTAACAGTGCATATGCAACGCTTAATATAGGTTAAGAAGTCAGCCAAATGCACACCATGTTTAACTGTCACTAAGCACGTCTGAAAAGCTAAAAAACTGTTTACATGCATTGAAAAAGTAGCGAAAATCAAGACCTAAATAGTGCCGACTTATTTATTATTTTTAATTTCTATACAGGCCTGGTGTGAGGCATGGTGTAAAGGAGGCATCAGAGTAAGGACTAAATGGGTATATAACAAAACATAATATACATACATCATAAGTAGACAGTATATTATTCTGTGCATAATTCATAGCAAACAAAAAGAGCATTCCACAAAAATATTAGCAAACCGGTAGGGTACATATTAGGCAAAAATGTATTGACCTTGCTGAAAAACAACCCGATTTCCAGCGAAGCTGGTTCTTTCGAGCAGTTGCAATAAAGCTTTCAGTTGCCTGTAACCCACACACTTTAAAACGCTGCCTTTATATTACTGGGCCGTTTGAAACCTTGCCAGCATGATCAAAAACACCTGGTTGAAGCACCTCGTGAAAAACCGAGGTTGAAGCACCTCGTGAAAAATTGTAAATTTGCATTTTACTGTGTGGGAAATTTGGCCGTATTTTTCCTGATTCTCTCGAGATCTTTGGAGGAGTTCCCGCTTCTGACAAGGCAGCATGTTGAATCCACATTTAAAATGCTCGGAATAGTCATTATGTGTAATTTACTGCTAAGATCTGTAATTTGCCCACAACTTCTGAATTTTGTTAACGCCATTTCTATAACCTGCTTGTAAAGCAAATATAAACAATGTCGATTTTTGTAGTTCATAGATGACACCATAGAAACCTATTACCAACCTCGTATAACGGAAAAACAAGCGCCAAAAGGGAGAGTTCAGTATTTATTTGCTGATCTTCTAATCTGGCCAGGAAAGTTAGAATTTCGTCGCACATTACACTGATCACGACCCCCGTTTCCAATAAACATAAAATTGGTGTACAGCAGACTTACCTCCGGGTTATATGCAAGCATTTTCGAACACCTGCTTAAATTTATTCCAAAAGCTGTACCTATTTCACGCGCGTTTGACTTGCACACCGAATTGACAAAGTAGTCCACCTATCATTGCTAAGTATGATCTTCTTGGAATTTGCCGCTATGCAACGGATGCTTGCAACATTTAACGGCGCTCATAAAATATATTTATATATGCTGCGAATCAATCAATTCGGCAATTTATTCTAGAGGACGTTATTGACCGTAGCCCTACCAAGTTTGCGTGCACATTACCATCAACGTGCCCATATTTTCGTCAAATGTAATCTTTGTGAAACGTATTGTCTCCTCGGGACACTGGGAAAAGGTGCACGAAGCACTTTTGAGCACATGGTAAAGACGTTTGTGCAAATGTTGTAATCTCCCACGGGCATTTCATTTCGTATGCTGGTCGCGAAGAGTCTTCCTTGCATCTATGTTAATTTTGTCTTGGTGGCCTTTGTTGTTATGCCAGGACAGGGGGCCAAATTGTGCACGACTGGCAAAATACACTCATAACACTTCAGAGAGCATACATTCGTACTTTAATGGAAAAACCTCAATACACCCACCCACTTTGAGTTTTCCCTACACATTACCAATTGCTTACTTTCACCAAAAATAACATGCCGTCTCATTTAGTTCACAGAGGACGTCGCGTGAACATCTTATGCACGAAAATATCGTAAATAGGAGGGTTCATTAGTTTTTCTCGAGCTCCTAGTTAGGCCAGTAACACCAAAATTTAAGGACAGATTTCACATGAGCTACCCCTAATTTCTGTTAAATATGAAGATTGCGTAAGGCAGGATTCCTCTCTGCACATAGGGAAACGTAGCTAATAACGATAGCGTGACATTTAGAAACACTTTATTTAGAATTTTTTTCACAAAAACTGTATTACCTTCGCACACAGATTTGCAAATGTAGATCCGCCCATTTTTGTTAGGATGAATCTAGTGGCATATTTATTGATGTCAGGGCTGCCGGCTAAATTTATCGGTGCTCGTAAAACACACTCATAGAGCGTTGATGTGCTTTTAAGCACAAGCTAATGCAAATGCCGCAATATTTGGAATTTTGGGTAAGCATTAGCCATAAACTGCTTTTTAATTTCAGATAGCATCAACACGATTGCTTGCCTAGCACACCAACAATGACGGAGAAAGTAACCAGAGACCTTGTATATTACGTGAAATGAGTACAAAAAAATAAAGGAAAGGATCACTAACTTTTGCACCGATTATACTTAAACCAAGAACACGAAAAATTCGCCAGACAATAAACTTTATATTCTCCCTACTTTCACTGAATTCGAAGTCGGTGTGTTCCGCACTTGCTTTTGGAACTTCGGAAACATCGGGAAAAATTGCAATGTGAAAAATAACTTTGTACAAATGCCGTAAAGAAACTACATAGATGAAGCAGCAATCGTTCGTCACGCACACATAATTTTTAATTCAGTGAAATATAAACAGCCTAACGTAATTCACCCAGGACACTAGGGAAACGTAACGACATGCTGCCCATAGAACATAAAAATTGCAGGAACGTGAGTATTTACTAAATATTTTCAAAGTGCCCAATTTTCCTAGACACCTCATACTTTGTGTACAGCTAACTCATACAGCATTACTTACGCCTTTTATATATGAGGTTATTGACGTTTATGGTCCTCCCGCAAATGAGGAAAAAACTTTTTAGGCATTTCGCATAACGCTTCTAAACGGCCGAAAACGAGGCCTTAACAACTTTCTATTTACTCCTGATTGATACACATTTGAAAATTTACCTTCACATTGTCCGTTGCAATTAACATATTTCCAAAAATATCGACCTTGTAGGTCTTCCGTATTTTTCATGGAATTTTTAAAACTGTCATCTGACGTTGATGCGTTCTAGTCGCATTTCGAGCTTCACTGTCAATTATACTATAATTTCGTAAATATTACTTCAGTTTCTATTCCTTAGCGTGAGAATGCGCAGAAGGTGAACTTACCATGTGTGACGTAGACAAGCAGCAGCAGGGAGCTGCTTAGCAGTTTCATTTCCTTTGGTGTCCTACCGTGCCATGCAAGCAGCAGATGGAGTCTGGTGCGAGGCACAAAGGCGTAAGATAATCGCTGTTATTACGTCCAGACACTGGAGCTAGACGCACTTTCATACGATCGAATCGCAGGTGTTTTTGCTTCTATAAACGGGGAACTTTACGCTAACCAATAGAGCCAACTTTTTTAAAGCGATTGTGTTTGCAGGTGTGGCTGCACTGAACAATTGACACTGCTTCTCGGAGTTTTCTGCGCAGCTGCAAAAAGCACTCCGACATAGTTGCTTTGTGTTAGAACGCCATCGTGGGTTCGATTATGCGCGACGGTTTTCTGATCAATGTAGCCAGCAGAGAGGTTGTTATGCAGATTTGCGCATACAAACTTGTGTAAGAATAACGTATAATTTGCGTCGTTACGTGTCCGGACAAATTATACTGCACCAGTTTCGAAATGGAATTGCAAGAAGTTAAAAAAGCAGTGATCTTTTGATATCCATCATTATTACCCAGAAATTGGAATAAAAACATGACATGCAGCTAGACAGCAAGTGCCGAGAAGTAATATAAAACATTGGAAAAAGCGGAAAAAAAGTTATACTTGGTGCTATTTCAGACCATACCTAAAATAAAAAAAAAAGCTTGCCGCGCATAGTCTAATTGTAGCCCTTCCGCTGCATTATTCAAAGCGGCGCACATTAGGATGAGTTAAGTAACGAAAATGTACTTACGTTTAAATTAAATACGTTCCGGCACGTATTGCAATATACAAAGTGTGAATAAATATATCAAAACTGGTGGCACCACGAAAATTCGTTCCAGATGAGTATACCTTGCGAATCAGTTGGTCGGTCTGTCGGTCAATTATTCAATAAATTTTGATTCCACAAACTGAGCGCATTGGTGGACAAAGTGGAGATGGCGAAAAAGCTGCAAAAAATTCTACCTTGACAAAGAACTGTCGTTCAAAAAGCAATAATAAAAGAAATCACACGCCAAATGAGTGTGCAAGCACAAAAACATTGGCAAGTCATGTGTATACGTAAAACCAACTTAAATGCAACATACCCCTGACAGAAGTGCAAAAGCTATCGATATGACAAAATACCGAACGGGAGAACCGCATTACAAAAACAGGTGTGATCGAGGGAAGCCCTGCACAATTTAAGACAAAACACGGCGTACCGTACTCGCTGCATATATTAGACGATGCTGCACAATCTCGATGAATAGGCTATCCTGCCAATCACTGCAAAGTTCAAGGACCATTCTTAAAATAGAACGCTGTCAAACTGGCACACGCCGATATTCGGTTAATTCAAGATCGCCGTAATCCCCTACCTATCGAAAATGTCATACCAGTATCTGTGACTTAGTGTGCGGGTAAACTATTATGCACGTAATTCTTCTGCATCTCCAGCTTTGCCTTAAGGCGAGTAAATTTTTCCCCAGTACCCTACACGGGTATCGCCGAGGCTTATCCACACATGACATTCGCGACAACTCAAGAGTGATGTTGTGGATGGCTCTAGTTGTCGTCATCCACATCATCATCATGATCATCACTAGCCTATGTTTATGTTCATTGCGGGACGCAGGCCTCTTCCATCAAACTCCAATTACAACTGTTTGCGCTTGCCGATTATAAGTTATGCTTGTATTTGGCTATTTCATCACGCCACCGAATTGTCCCCCGTTCTCGACTCCGCTTACATTCATTGGCACCCATTTTGTAGCTGTACTACACGACCGGCTCTATGCCCTACGCAACACGAGGCCTGCGCCACTCCATTGTTTTTTCGGTGGACTAGATTGTCGGCTATTACCGTTTGCTCTCTCGTATACATAGCCGTATTCCTGTCTCTTCACGGGACGCCTAACATTTTTTTTTCAAGCGTCTTGGCTAAGCTCTAAGTTTCTGCGTCATATGCTAGTACCGGTAGAATAAAATGATTGCAAATTTTTTGTGAGGATAGCAGCAAGCCGGCGGTCATGATTTTGTAAGGCCTGCCGTGTGGGCTCCAACCATTTTTTTACCCTTCTGTTATTTTCCTTTTCTTGATCAGGCCCCCTAATTACTAAAATTAGGTATAAATTCTGCGTTCCTACGTCCCACAATCATGATCTGATTATGAGGCACGCTATAGTGAGAATTGCGGAATGATTCTGGCCATCTGGGGCATCGGGCGTTCTTGAATTTCGTCCCCCTAGAAATGCAGCCGTAGCGCCCGTGGTTTGATCCCGTGACCTCGGGCTTAGCAGAGAAACACCACAGCCGCTAAGCCACCATGGTTTGCTGTGTGAGTAACCGAAATAAATAAACATAGACTTTCATAGATTCTAGAGGTCGATATCCGATCATGAATTCACGCTCTTTTACCTGGATATCGAACATAAACTTCCTCTTCACCATATTATGGCTGAAGTACGCCCCCCGCCCCCCCCCCCCCCCCCAAAAAAAAACAGCACTCCTCGCGTTGAATATCTAATAGGCCTCCAACAACTTCTCCCCAGATCATATTTAAAATAACCTTGAGACTTTGGGATGGCGAAGGCGCCCTAACAATTGCATCCATGTCATCTTATTTCTCTGCAGGGCCTGCATAGGCTGAGGCGAACTTCGGTAAGACATGGTAACGGTATACCAGAGGGACCAGTTCTCCCACCGATCCTATTCATTATGACCATGGTGAAGCTGCCGCCGTTTCTACACAAGCTTCCAAACTTTCGGCACGCCCTGTACACCGACTATATAATGATGTGGTGACAACAGGGTCGGATGGCGACATCCACGACACGCCGCAAGAAGCTGGAATCATAGTACAGGTATAAGTACCAGCCAGATGACTTGCCTTTGCAGCTCATAAGCCGCAAGTTCTATTTGTGTTGGTAAAACGCCATAGGGCTGATATACCACGGGACGTTACCCTTCGTCTTAATAACTTTCCATTTCAGCGTCTAAACACACCACAAACTAGGCTTTCACACAGAATGCAACGGCAAAACCGTACATACCTTACGGCTACAGAACCTTTGGTATTACCCAAATACGAATACACGGGGTGTCCCAACTATCATGCAGGAAGATTTAAATAATGCGAGTGCCACGTAGCTGGATAGAACCAAGGTAATGCTGTTTGCCGTCGCTAGATTTTTTGCATTCCGTCTAATTGCATAATCACTTTTATTTCCATTTCAACTGCTCAAGTATTATAATTAGATTAAAAGTGCTAAGGAGAAAATTGTAGAGCAACATGAAAATCTCCCAATACAGCTTTCTGCTGCTCAATACATGCTAGATAAAAGTGTTTTTAGAAACCCGCGAATACACGCATACTGCCTCGAGTAGCCAGTCGCACGGCAATATTGTCTGCATTCGCGGGTTCATTCTCGCTCGGAAAAACACTTTGATGTAGCACGTACTTAGCAACATAAAGCTGTAATGGGAGCTTTCAATGTACAATTTTCTCATTGACACTCTTCATCTAATTATATTATTTGAGAAGTTGAATAAGTATTAAGACTAAGTATGTAATTAGGCGGAATGTAAAAAAATAGTAGGATTACATCGAAACGACGGTAAACAGCACTACCTTGGTTCTGTCCTGCTACGTGGCACTCGCATATTTTTAAATCTTGGTGCGTGATAGTTCAGACACCCTGTATAGCCGCTTTTACATAGATACGTTAGAAGGGTTTCGTAATAACTTACCCCATTTCATTACCTCAGACACCGCAGATTCCACGAATGCGAATTTTTCTGCGCAGCCAGCTAACAGCGTCTGGTGTCATATTCAACAGTTAGCACGGTCATTTACAATAAGCCTGATATTGATATCACGTCGTGAAATGCAACGAAAGTCCGTGCATGGTACGTGTCGGCTATACTTTGCGTCAGCTTCTCCTTCATTTGTCCGTGTAAGAAAATTTACGGACTTTGTATCAGGACCAATAAAATTTCAGAGCGTGGCCGCAACTGTCGCCATTTCCAATGATAGCCGAGCGTGGCTGTCATGGCTTCCAGCTCATCAAAGTGGACTTGTCTACGTTAGCGCCTCAAATCTAGTAACTCACAAACTTTTTTACGATTTATTTATTGGCAAAGAATATACTGTTTAAACGCGTGTAATGTATTCGCGCAATGTACTCCCGAGTGAAAAGAAATTGCGTGTGGCCTATTCCGTACGCCCCATCTGTAACTCTAATGATCCGCCGGTTATCCACCCTACGCATGCCAGCTGGCGCAAGACGGGTAATTGCAGATCGCAGGAAGAGGCCTTCGTCCTGCAGAGGACATAAAAACAGGCTGATGATTATGATGGAATGTGTTGCAGTATTCACTGTGGTTTGTGTTTCCTAAGTATCATCGTTTTACACGTGAGAAGCAAGTGATAGAGTTTTTACAATTAATTAAAATGTGTCAGTCTTCTACAGTAATATATGTATGATCAAGGACTGCAAGCAAGCAGACTGGTGTAGTAGATAAGCTTTATGTTGTCATAAAGAGGTGTTCGACCAGGGAAACATTAATGGCGGGATCTTGAACTTTTTTGAATATGTGATGAATTTGTACCAAATAATCCACACATTCCGTGTGAGTGAGAAGGTTGTTGTCCATTGAAGTTGCCATCAGCGAACTTTTACAGCGCCAGGCACCTGGGCTGTCCAATAGTTTGCTGATCCACAGTTTAGACCAAAACGGGGAGCTGATTTCGCTAGCCTTTAGTTTGTTGACCCGCAGTTTGCTGTACACGAGTTTTCTGTCCTTGATTATTCTTGATTCCATGACAGCCGTAGCAGGGTTTGGGTGTTTCGGGATCTGAGGCGGAGGGAGAAAAAGCGCAAAGGTTGTCAGATAAAACAATAGGACACATTTTGTATGAAGAGACTGTTTCTATTACACCAGGAACCATGGTAATTCTTATGCATGTTGCTTAACCACCTAAGACTAAACCTAACTATTTCTACGTGTAACGTGACAGTGCTTATACAGTGACAACAGTCCAGGATCCTTCAAATTAATTTTATCAGTGCGAACTTGAGCCTGCTTGGGAAACTTATGCAGCGGTATGGCGGGCAGCCACCGTCCAAGATCGGCGCGCCAATGACCCCTGTGTCGATACTGAGGCCAGTATTTATACAAGTAAACACTAAGTTAAAAGCATTCGGAACGAGCACACTAATGCAACGTGCGAACAGCAAACTGATAAAGATGACATACGCACCGGTCCAGCCTGGAAACAAACGCGATAACAACTTTGTCATGGGGGCCCCCAACAACGACAAGTAGCACTACGCAGCAATATACATGCAGCAAGTAGTCCTCACAGTACATAATTTCGCTTGACTTTTTGATGATTGCAATGCCAAACTAATTAAGTATGAAGTTACTTCGATAGTAGGCTAACAGTTTGACAGTGGGGTAGCGTTCATCTGTCGAGTGAACTGACGTAGCGTTCAACCTGCATATGTTTCCGTTACCTTTGCAAATTGCGCCACAGAACAGGAACGCAGAGCGCCTTCTGCATGTCTTCCTACATTCTACAGAGACTACGCTGACCAAATGATAGGGTACCGGAGCAGCGACGGCTGATCCAGGGGGCAAGCGGGGCGACGTGAACCAATGGGGCGCTGAACTAAGGGTTATACCCTACGTATTGTGCCCTATCTCCCCCCCCCCCCCCGCGCCCAATAGAAATAAATGTTTCCCTCTCTTCTACAGCCTTCTTGTGGTGTGGCGCTATTTTCATCCCATCCAAAAGTCAGCCATCCAAAAGTCAAATGGTCCAATGTTTGAATCTAGAAATTGCCGAGTTAGCTATGTCTTTGTTATTTTAATGCGATAGCGTTAAGGGCCCCGTGTCGCAGAAAATCCGGCGCCGGCGTGCGATGTCGGCGTTGGTGGCGGAGAAAATTATCCCCAACCACCCCAACCGCGTAGGCCCTCCACGTGGTGCAAGGTTCTGGTGAATAAAAATTTAATTTATTCGACTTTACCATTTGGCGTCGGATGCGCTGTTGGATGTTTACCATTCAGCGCTGGATTGTAATTTGAATGTGCGAGAAAACCTAATTATGCTACGAGGAAACTCAAACACAAACCCCTTTTCCAGCATTTCTACCAGACCTACAGCCGCGCGCTCGGGTACTTGCGAAAATGATATCCAGATGGCGCTCGCATCCTAGGCTGGTCAAATTGGGACTTCGCCTGCTAATTCGTTTTGGACACACGTGCGCGTCAGGTGCAATAGCAAACAATTAATAAAATAATTTAAGAAAGTGCTCGGCCTTCACATTTTAATATAACACCACTTATATAGCCCCTGACAAAAACGTCTTTCCATCAATGCATTTCTGTTTCAAAGTGAAGCGGACTTTAAGGGGATCGGTGTAAGCTGGGTCTTTGTAAGCTGGCTTTCCCAGGTTTAGCGTTGCAGTGAATGAAGCCCACTTGCTAGATTCGAACGATGCGATTCGAACGGGTCCCGATAACGCTATCGCGTTCTACTCTTAAAGGCTAAGCTTATAGCATCGTCTAAATGTTTTTCCATTTCAATTTTCCTGGTAGTAAGTATCCCGTGGGATTGAATACAAAGTAGCGGACACTTACAGCATTATAGCCTTTTCAACTGTGCTATTTGCCACAAATATCATATGCACTCTGTGGAACGTGCGGCGTTATCCTATTTGCTAAGTGCCAAGTAGAATTCAGGAAAAAAATATTCCCTCTTCTGAGCAGTACAGCTTATCTCTTAAACGAAGGCACATGCTATAGCATACTTGATTGCATGCTTCGATCACATGAACAACGCCGTCTTCGATTTCGTGCTGTACAGAAACCGTAAGTTCAACTACTGACCAAAATTTGTTTCTTTAAGGGTATTTTAGTGAACTTCATCGATGCAAATAATACAGCACTCAAAAACACGTTTGTCAAACAAAAATGTTGCACTTGCACAAACATTTGCGAGTCAGAAAAGAACACGAAAGGGGAACATTTAATAAATGTTGATAGATTACAACTCTAAAAGAAGAAGTATGGAGGTGTACCGTTAATCGTGGGGGATAAAATGGGAACGGAAGCAAAAACCAAATAAAAATATTAAAACCACAATAAAAATTCACCATTAAATCCTAGTGATGCCATAGATCTTCAGAAGGTCACCCTAATCTTCAGAATACCACTCTAACGGAGCTGACGGATAGTTCGAGAAGGGGGGAGAAGTTTATGCTGTCACGTGACTGCCACGCGCCACCGGTTGGTGTGGCCGCCCTGCCGCAGCTGCGTTTTGCCGCCGGCGGCTCACCGCGCGCGTTTTGCCGCTAGTGTCTACGTGCCATCAGGGAAGGGGCGGGCGAGAGCCCAGAGAGAGTCGGTGGCAGAGGCCGGCAGGGCTGCGTGCATGCGCCGCAGTGGGAAAGCGGGAACGCGCACGCACAATCTAGGGTGCCTCGATGCCTTCCTCGCCCACCACTCCCCTTCCACTGGGAAGTCGCGTTTGCTCTCCGCCGTGCGTTCGCTCCCCGTGAAAGCACGCGTCCCTCGCCCTCGCGCGCTTTCACTCGCACATACAGCATGCAGTTTTTTTTTTCTATTGCCCGACGCGGCGATCAAAAGGTGAGCCCTATACAGATTGGCTGTAAAACTTGTCTTCAGGTGTATTTCACTTATTTGTGGAACTTAGCACAGATTGTGATTGCGACTTAAGTTTGAGTGTCATTGTGTGATATTTTTAAAACTGTGACTTTAGTACGACGTCATTAAATGTAAAAATGAGGAGCCGGTGCCGTAAATTTGCCCTAATTACAAAATATTATTTACTTACTCAATATTTCGGGGGATGGAATGTAAATTAGCTTATTTGACAACGAAAAATCTTTCTAGTGCTTCTTTGATATTTCTTTGCATGGAGTGACTCTACGCCACCTTAATATATTAGACTGAAATGCAACATCTAGCGAGGATAAAAATTCATAGCTCACAGCGCGTGTTGATAGATTAACAAGTTGTATACATATCCAGAAAATGCAGTATTAGGTGCTGCATTTTACCAATCTGATTTACACTCGGACACATTTGCCCTACGTTAGAGAACAGAGGACTGAATTGATGAAACCTGCAGAATTGGTGAAACATGCTTGAAGTTGCGAAACCGAAGGAATTTGATTGAACCTGTAAGGCGTGCGTGAATATTTTAGTCCATTTTCCTAAGATTTCCAGTAATGCGACGCGATTTGATATGTGCAGCTACTGTTGTAACACCACGCCTATCATGAATCAAATTTGCAAGAGAGTGCTGATATTTATGCCACTATTTCAAGTTCTCCTGCTTGCTTATGTCCACTGAGCAATTCTGTGCAAGAATTCCAAACCTATTGACACTTTATGACGCATTTTGCTGCGTTGTGTATAGATTTCTTATTAAAAGTATAGCGAGAGACTCCTTTTCAGAGCGTGTATTGCAACGATATTCGATAATTTTGGAAAACGAGAACAGGTACCTACTTTTTATGCTAGTTTCCTAGTCGACTACAAGCTACGACGAGCATGTTCTGGCTGGTCACAAAACCATTGTTAACCTTCACAAATAATCGTGCCAACACTACCGTAGTTCCTGGTATACTGAAGATAAGTGCGATATAGGGGGAAAAATCCAACTTTCGTAGTTGTATTTGTTGTTTGCACTTATAATACACTGCTTTAACCTCAAGTATTTCCTATTTTCGATTAGGGAATACCGAATAAAGCGCCGTACTGTGCTTGTAGTGTTTTCCAGCATCCCTGAAAGAAAATAAATACACGCCGCACCCTTTAACGCGTACGTCAATTTTAGGTACCATCACCTTACCATTCACACTGGCACTGGACGGGACATTGTCCTAACGTATCGACAGCCTTGTTCACGAGTCCGCAGACAACCACAAATTTAGGCTGTACACTGAAGGAAAAGATTTCACTTACGACTGCATCTTTTCATGCAAGCTTCATGCGAAGTAAAAGCGTTGTCATTTTTGCCACAACTTTTTCCCTTGATTAGCAGACAGGAGTTTATCTTCGGTTCAAAGTAAAATCGATACAGTGTGAATAAACACACTCCTGGGCTTTGCGGCAGGCTGCACACGATTTTTTGCTGGCCTGGAGCTGCACACAAAATGCGCATAACAATAGCAATATTAGAACTCGGTGGATGAATAACATAATTACATTATAAGAATAAATGATAATAATACTTTTATTCATGAAAACAAGTGATACAAAGTGCCAAGCCATTAGGAAAAAATTGGTCAACAAGCAAATTGAAGGTCCAAAGGCAGCAGTCGGCAAATTGCTTACAGATGAAACCGATAAAAAAAGCAGAAAAGGAAGAATAAAAGTGAGAAAGGAAAGAGAGAGTAAGAGCATATAGCACATATATCTCATTTAAACAAATTGACCAGTGCTGACTAAGCAATGGTCATTATACAGAGCTCGCATAAGCTTCACCTTATACAGCGCAATAATAAGTGTTGTTTATTTTTATCTTTACGGCTATGAAAAATATTGGGAGGTGAATGACTTGCTGTAGACATATCCTATCTGAAATACGCGCTTTGAAGGAACTGCTCTTGTGTACCATTTACTGGTATTCTGTAAACCTGACATATATTGCTTGAAACGGTAAACGTTAAAAACATTCTGTCAATGTTTTGATTATTACAGAGTGAGCCATATGCACAACTTAGTAGCTTTTTTGTGTGTGAACGAGCGCATATCAGAACTGTTGAGCTTCAAGCAGTAAAACACAATGAAACTTGAAAAATAAAAGCAAACAATTGTGAAAATAGTGTTGCTCGTTTGTTTACATAAATTTAACCTCAACGGTAGCGAGCAAGCTAACGACAACAAAAGAAGTAGAAAAAGAGACAGAACTTAAAGTGGGCGAGTTCGTACTGATTGATTCTTTAGGTTGCGCGATACACACACGAACAAGAAAGAAGGTCTGGCTGGTATTAACGGCAATATTGTGCGCTCTCTTCAGGAATTAGTTGATGGAGAATTGTGAGTACAACAAATACTCACGTTTGCAAGTCTCCAGGCACTTTTTCTCACTTGCGAAATGATTTCCACCTCTGCCGCACGCACCATGGTTGAACATTTTACAGAAACCATCTTTAGGATCGTAATACCATGCCCGGGCCTTCGGTTTACAGCTGCCAGTATACGTTGTTGTGAGACACATCTGTTGCTTTTGTCCAAACGGTTCTGTAACGTTCAAATGCTATGAAGATATACCTCGTTCTCAATTAACACACAAGCTACTCATAAAAACTCCACCGAAATAAGAAATTAACAAACAATATAACAAAAATATTGCTAATAGATATCCGAGGCAAAGCGTGGAACATGTATACATCATAGACAGCCAACAACATCTACGGTACAGGCTCTAGTGATGAGACATTGTCCAACTGATATTACAAATGCCTGCAACAGCACAAGCCTCGCCAATTTTTGTAGAGGTATGCAAATAGTATTTTTGAAAACCCAACCAAATAGGAATGGAGAAGTTCCAGAAGTGAATCTAATCGAATCAAATATTTTATTGCGACAGCAATTATATGGACCCTATAGACGCATTTTCGCCGTCGTAATCACCGTGATGTTTAATATAAAGTCCAAGTGCGATAACATAATCACTACGCTCCGTAAGCTGTGTGGGCGACTAAAGGCGTGCAAGGGTGAGCCGCGGATGGTAGCTCGATCACGCGCAAGGCATCACGGGGCGGAGGGGTCTTCTTAGAAGGCGGCTGTGTATGGCGCGGCGAAGTGCGGCCGCTCGGGTTCTATCATGAAAGCGCTCAGCAATGGGTACAAAGTGAAGGTGCGCTGACGGCTGATAGCTTCGTCTGCGCTCTGTGCTCCCTGCTTCGCGCCGAAGTGAGAGGCCGCCCTAATGTAAATTCGATCGCTGCTGCGGCAGCACTTGCTCATGCCAGCGTTTTGACAGCGAGCGTCCGCAGTCATCTGGTGAGATGTGTTCACGTCTACATGTACGCGCGGGACGCCATGCTTGTTAAATTTAGTTAGTAGGAGAATGTTTAGAAGTTTACACCACCGATAAAATTGTTGTGCGTACTTCGCGTAGCTGTCTAATAATCTGCTATCTTAATAGATGATCTGCCTTTCGGACGGAACTGCGACTTTTTAAAAATAGTTTTCGAATGGTCTATCGCCTTCTCATCACTATTACCAAACAATTTTTACGTCCTGCGTTTCCCGATATTAGATGTTTTCTGTCATTACACTCTACATAATAAATTATACTTTATTGGAAGCACAATGGCAGCTGGAAGAGTAACACTGATTCGTTTGCCAACTCAGGGCTCTTCGAGGCAGCCGCGATGATGCATTAACATGTAAAATTTATAAAGGTAACCTTGTAGGTAAATTATATTTGTGTATACTTTCGCATCTAAGCGAGAATTCTGGGTCGTCTGCAGGGACAACAGAGCGAAAAAAAGGACTTTTTCTGGATTCGGAATGGTGATGTCAGATGTAAGTCATGTAAGATGGTGCCATGATTGTGTATTGCAATTAAACGTGCTCACATTTCTTTCAATAAGGGGATACAGATGCTGCATAGATAAATAATATAAAACCGGACTCACTGACAAATGGCAGGAAATTGAAAAAAAAAATGCGATTGGTCGTGATTTTGACGGGAAAGTACGGCTCCCTGCGCGACGCAACTTGCTTTAGTAGGTGCAATCAGTATGGCTGACAGAAAAAAAGTGTTAGATTTCGTTTATTCTTCATGTCTTATTCTGCGCAATTAGTGAAGCGATAATTCAGAATCTACTAAAAACTATTAGCATTTTTCAATAGTACCAGGACCGAATGGGATGCGACAATGTTCTATCGATTATTCAAAAGTATGCAGTAATCGCACACACCTAACCATTAGTACCCCGACATCCTTCAAGCAGGATTTCTCAGACCGAAGGATTATTGCTTTTGCGTTGCGGCAACACTGCACCCGTCACCTCTGCCTTCTGGCCTAGCACCTTGTTCCTGGTCAAGTTGGCCTCGGGCCCTCCGGTGCAAACCACAACTGATTCCTTACGAGAAATTGCTGCTACTAGGGGTCGCCAAGCGTTTATTTGCATTGGCGCAATAAATTGAAGCGTCAAGTGCCATTGGTGGCCCTAGGTCTATAGAAAGGATGCTACGATGTAGATACGTATTCAGCCTCCCCATTTTATTCACGACGATAGTTATTTACTCTAGCGGTTACGAGGGAGCATCATTATCAATCGGATACGATACCACTACTCTAAGAACGGCTATAGAGCATGGCTATAGGAGCCCTTGGCGCATTAGAACGTGGAATAAACGTGGTTTCAGTCATTCACTCTCCTCACCAACTGTGAGTGGAAAATGTGCACAGCGCTGTGCCAGTGCTGTGTGTCAGCGGGCTCTGTGAGAAAGGCAGCTTTACGCGTCGGCCAGCTTATCTGTGCCGTTGTCGCGAAGCGCGTGGACAGTCGCGCGCATAGAGCGCATGTTACCTCGGCGCAAGGTCGCGCTATGTTCATTCCAGCTCTTGAGAGCATAGCGCTGACTTTCAGAGCTTGAGAATAGTCTTACGCTGCTGCTGCTTCTATGGTCGATCTTTAATTGCAGCTCCACCTACGTTTTTCTCCGCGAAACTAGGATCGCTGTGGCATCGCCTAGGTCATGTTTATTCGGCCAGCCGACTCCATTAGGCTGTTAGGTCTCTGTTTGTTATTTCATGTGAAGCATCTTGCCCTTCTCGCCAACTCGGCACTCACAGTCGTAGTCTAAACAAAGGTCTCACAATACAGCCTTTTGGACATTGCTGTCGGACTCACTGATACCATGTCCGATTGCCAGAAGCTTTTGTACCAACCAGGAGCCACATATACGTATGTTCACTATAAAGCTGACATATCAGCTAAGTGGGCTCTATGCGAAATGAGCGTGAGTATTTACTGAGATGCATTCCGAATATGGATACGGAAACAAGTCAGATAAGGCCATATAACTGCTATCCTGTTGCTTTAGCAATAGTGGAGCAAGTAGTATCTTACGTAGATATTTAGTACTGGTTTACTGTTCTTGTTTAATACTACGCCGGTAAAAGCTATGCAGCTCAGCGCCTGGACTTTCTTGCAGCGATGAAACCATGGAAAACCAGTTGATGGCCGGCAACGCTAGGGTACTTCCAATTTGAAACTAGAAATACTTGCGCCATTCGGTAAAAAGGTCACAGTTTCGCGCAAAAGGCGAAGTATTGATTGAGATAGCAAACTAGTGGGCAGCTATACGAAGTAAGGGTAGTAGTTTTATCGGTCGTACAGACTTATAAATATGCGGCAGTTCAAGAAAAGACACGCGCTGTATGAACACTTGTATTAGCATTTCGAATCCATTCATGCAACGTCAATGTCGATGTGGGTAATCAGCACTTATGCTTTCCTTATTCCTGCACACCGGCACCCTGTAAACCATCTGGCAGATAACTGAGCGTGAAGATGTAAGGACAAATAATTGAACGACTTAGAGTGGTTCCATCGCTGATGTAATAAGCGTCACAAGATACCAATGGAAATAGTAGCTACCGAAGGCATGTGCGTTCGTTTCGCCGACTGAATGACGCAAGAAAACCGAACGCCGAGGTACGACGAGCACTGGCAAATGCAATACTGTCAGAACGAGCGGCGAACGAGGAAATCACTAACTTATGGCAAAAACAACAATTCACATGGCACCATATGATCTTACATGCTATTGCGCCATTAAGCACCACATACATAAACAAGGCAAAAAAAAACGTATCACACAAATTATGCTTATCATGCTAAACTAATTCAGGGAGGTGCTGCTAAATTATTTAAATCAAAAGACTTTCATATCTGCAGTCCAAGCATTGTAACCTTTCCACAGTTTTTTACGAGACGACAGTTCTGCGGTTGGCCTTGAACCTTGCGTTTCGACTCCTGAAAAGTCAGCAGATGATCCATTGTTGATAGCCTAAAGATTCCAGAGGAGAAAGCGCAATGCATTTCTGCTGTAAAATTTAAGTCCTTCTATAAATCGACGCAAAACACGTGCCCCTATAAATATCCTTGCCCAATTTTTCTTCCATGCAAATGTCTTATTAACCTTACTGCAATACCCTTTACGTCACTGTAGGTATATGAATTAAAAAATAAAGGCATAGCAGTGGATATGTTAGCTGTGATTGCTGATTGGGCACTTGTGCTATATATATTATTATTATTTGAAAATTATTGCCGCTACATCATCATCATCAGCCTATATTTATGTCCACTGCAGGACGAAGACCTCTCCCTGCGACCATTGACCAGTGACCAGTCCTTGCTGCTACAGTGACGACATATTTTGAGCCACTCTTATCACCTGTTAATTCTGTCGAAAACGTTTGCGCAATGAAGCCACAAGATGGCAGTTTCGGGCAGAAAGACACACAATAGCAGTGAACATTCTTAAGTAACAAGGATTTCCTTCTTCAGTCAAGATCTTCCATCAACAATTCAATGTGTCACCCGGACTCAGCCTAGCTCGAGGCTATCCCAGCCATCCCCCTAGGTATTCGCACCACCTTCACGCCTGAAATTCAGGCTACACCCGCAGAGCCCATCTACGGCGAACACTTCCGTGTCACAGCAGAATTTCTTGCTGCACTACCATCCAACACCGCCACATCAGATACTACCGATTTCGTCGCCCGCCTCCGACGCACCATCGCAGCCCTCCGCCCATCCCCTGCAGCGCATCACGGCAAGCCTACGCTTTTCGTGTTTAAGGATCTGGCATCATGCACACATGCTTTCTCCCGCGATGCCGCCGTCCGCAGGCCTTTCCAGCCTCCTTGGAGCGGACCTTACGGGGTTGTCAATCACGACGACAAAGATTTCACCCTGTACGTGATCGGGAAGGACGTCAGCGTTTCTGTTGGCCGGCTGAAGCCAGCATACATTACTTCCGACGAACCAACAAACCCCAGCGCACTCTCAGGGGTGCATCCACAACCATCGACATCACAGCCCACTCCAGTCACAACACGTTAAGGATATCGGGTATGCTTCAAGGATCTTTACAAGGCCTAAGGGTTTTCCACTCTGCGGGGGGGGGGGGGGGGGAGTAGAGGGGGGGAGAGTTTATGCTGCGACGCGCTCTCTGCCATATTGTGGCGCAGCCTCCACCTCGTCACCCTCCACCCTGGCGGAGCACGGCTGCGTGCTGCTCAGTGGCAGATAAGAAACACCGCCACCACAGTATCACCACCTACCACCAGTGAAAGGCAGATACAAAACACAAAAGCAGGATGCAAGGCTTGAAAAGGAGACTGGCTGACCGGATGCGCGAAGCGCCGGTACGATTAATTGCTTCTGCTTTGTATCATCGCCTGGTCGGTCCGGAGCTGCCTCGGGAGTAGTGCGATCTGTTGTTGAAAGGCCTCCTGGTCGTCCATGGCGATGTGTTATGACCGTTGCCCAGGTAACCAGTATGGGATGTTGCGTCGGTTGAGGAACGAATCCCAACATAGAAAAAAAAAAAATAGGGGCAGCTTCACACTAACTGGTGCGAGGACTGGGCAAACAGCAAAGCCCGTGGCTCTTATCTAGCTTCAACTTTGCTTTCCTTTACTTAACATGGTTTTGCTTGGCTGGGCTATTTCTTAGCTTTACCTTTGCTTAACTTGGTTTGGCTTGGCTGGTTCTTAGCTTCGTCTTTGCTTTCTTTTTCTTAACTTGGTTTGGCTTGATTGGTCTTTAGCCAAACATAGCCAACCCCGAGTATCGGTGGTGCAGTATCGGTAGTGCAGAACGCAGCCGTGCTTCACTGGGGTGGATGATGACGAGGCGGAGGCTCCGCAGAAATGTCGCAGAGAGAGCGTCGCCTCAAGTTTATGCTTCGCATCGCTTACTATTGTACTATTCTTGTGAGATGAGTTCTTTGAAAAACTGACACACATGCCAATGCTGTCTAAAGCATATAAATTTCTTGTCAAAATATCAATATAACCAGAAAATTTACTTACTTAAACACGCTTCTTCACACTTTTGTTTGGATATGAACTGGTTGAATCCAACGCCACATTCGTTCTTCTGGAACTGCAGGCAACTGCTTTTCCGGTAATCATAATGCCAAAGATTTTGTAAGGGTAGGCAGTTACCAAGATTCGGCGGCTTCATGCACATTGCTCGCGTTATTTCAGGCATGGCTGAAAAAAAAAATGCCGAGTAGGACTGTCAAATTACCAATTATTCGGAATCCACGGAAAAGACGGAGAATGCGGGAGATGGAAATTCAAGACGAAGAGAAACGCGACAACAAGATGAGAGCAAGAGCCAACGTTTCGACAAGTGGACTTGTCTTGTGCTGAAGAAGACAAGTACACTTGTCGAAACGTTGGCTCCTGCTCTCGGCTTGTTCTCGTGTTGCTCATCGTCACTTATTCGGAAGTAAAATACATGGCGGGATAACTACGAGTGCGGGAAATTTGACTGGCTTTTGGGTCGCCCCGTATCAAACAGGTACGACACAGTAGGTAAGACGCAGTAGTAAAAAGAAGGCACTATAAAGACAAAGAACCCATTTGCCTAAGAATCCGGAATACAGCATATCAACATGAGAGCTAGCGGCAGATATCGTTAAGTGATACTAGGTCAGCAGGTCAAGCAGGCCTGCAGTATGTACAAAACACGGCAAGGGCGCCATGGGTTCAACAGCCGCAGGCTTCCGTATCAAACATACTAAAAAAATCCGCAAACTAAGCAATTACGGCTTGTGCATGCGAAAGCATTATTGCCCACTTGAGCGTCACTGAGCGGTCCTTAGAGTCATAAACTCTTCGCGGGCAAGTGATCACGTTGAGACGCTTGGCAAGGCCTCCTTGGTAGCACAAGGCCGGTGCACTTCGATCCGTGACGTCATGCTATCTTGCCCGAGTGCAATAGAATCTAATGGGGACGTACTCGAGTAAGTCGCGGTGATTGTCACGTCTACACTTTCGTTACGCCGGGCTTGGAAGGCACTCGGCTTCCGATCGTGAGACCGTATATTCGAAACTCACTACAGCCAACGTTTTTGCTTTTAAACTTATTCGTTTTCCTTACACATTAATTTCTTCATAGCGATTACGGAGGTGAAGTTAGAACGCAGGCGCGAGCTTGCGCTGGCAAGGAACGCGCGGATAATAAGATTTCCCAGTGCGAGGGTGATGCGGCGTCGAAGCGATGCCCTCTCCCTTCACGTAACGCCTGGCGCGCTGGCGACGCAGCAGGTGTTCTTATTCGCACGCTCTGCTCCATCGAGGCCACGTGATCGAGGCGCGCTTGTGACGTGGCGTTGCAGGCAATGGTAATTTAGGTGCCTTTGTTCGCTTGTCCAGACGACTGACGGCGGCTTATCGCTCAATGGGCCATTTGATGCTCTCGATATCAATAGGTTAAAAAAATCACAGCATATCCACGGGGTGAATGATGATGAGTGGGCGAAGCTCCGGAGGGAATCATCGGATCTCCCGCTTAAGGGGACGCTAGCACAAACGCGTTAGAAACGTGCAGTACTCTCTAGTAAGGGGGAGCGGCCACAGCGTCTTACGCAGCCATTTACACATGCCGGAACGTGCACCGCGTTTGCCGACGCCATCACATGACTGCTGAGAGAGTATACCCCCCGTATTCATAAACGCTCCTCGACTTGAACTTGACTTGCCACCGCCTTGGGCAGCGCGTTCGAAACGCGTTGAAGGTAAGGCGGAGAGGCCACAGCGTCTTACACCAGCTTCTTACACGGGCCGAAACGCGCTAGCACAAACACGTTCGAAACGCGCTAGAAACGCGGCCTTTCGCTAATGTTGGGTATTTATTGCCATCGTGGTGCGTGTGTCTATGTGCGCTTCGTGGCGTAGTTGTTAGCGCCGCGCGTTCGGAAGCGAGGGGTCCCTGGTTTGATTCCGCGCTACGGACACAACTTTCGGAATTTTTTTTTCATAAAACGCCGGGCGCGTTCTCCGGAAGCCGGAAGCTGGCTTCCGGAACCAGAAGCGGAGCCGGAAGCGGAACCGGAAGTGGAAGCGGAACCGGAAGTGGAACCGGAAGCGGAAGTCGGCTTTCGGTTATACTATACGTATTCATATATATGTATATATGGGTATACATACATATACGGACACACAACGCCATCTATTGAGCAATTCATAAAATCTCACCAGGCACTACCTTGGAGGTAAACAATGGCTGCTACTGGGAATGAGAGACAGCAGAAGTCGGCTTTTAGCTAACACTTACACTTCTACTTCTAATAACGTTTCCTACTGGAACATGCCAATGGCTGCTAATGGGGAATGAGAGACAGAAGAATTCGGCTTTTAGTTAACGCGCACGCTGCGAATTTTTTATTGTTCAACAACGCACAGGAGAAATCTCCCACCGGCACCACCTTGCAGGTCAAAGCGTAAGACTGGTTGCGCACTACGACTACGACGAGGGACGAACGGGTGCCGCTTTAAGGAGCTTCGCCCCTAAAAAAGTGCAGTGAGGTTTCACTCCGTCAAGGCGGGTTACGCGCAAGCGTTTACGGACGCCGCGAACATACACATCGAGCACCGCGGCCTCGAAGCAAAAACGAAAATGGCTTGAACGCCGCAACTATCTTCGCCACGACCAGGCACCTGCCCCCTCCGGCGCTCGCGTCCGCCGCGGAGACAAACACAATTTCGCCACTTTCACAGCCAGGGCTCGTACGCTTGCGCGTGAAAAATTTATTTTCCTCACTGGGCGGGATATAGGAAAGGGGGTGAAAATCAATTCATCTTTTATATAAGAGGCGTATTAGGGGAACTTCGCTAAGCAAAATTCACGGCGAGGCTTAAATGAATGCCTTACGAAAATTGGGAAGAATGCAAAGTTAATTGAAGATTTAGATGTGACATTTTGCTTCAGCGCACTATAAATTATTTGCACGTTGCGGACAACGCATATAGGGTATTCAATGAAACGATATATCCCATCCTTGACAAAGTGCTTAAAAAGAGTTCATCATAGAAAGCAAAATTGTGTCTCGCGTTTCCACCATTCGTTTTACCACTGTTTACACTCCAAATAATGTTGCGCTTAAAGTTCTAGCACCTGTACATCAAAAATCGCAACTTCTACAGTAAAAGTAATAAAATATAACGGAAAAAAGACTGACTAAATATAAACATGGTTATGTCCAGTAAATAGGAAGAAATATTTCCTCGTAACAACAATGTTGCATTGAATATTTGCATGATTTTACAGTAATTAAATACTAAAATTACCGCACCATCAACGTAGGTCACACCGATGAGAAGAAAGAGGCCGCTTAGAAGCTTCATCGTCCTGCGTCTGTACCGACGTCATGTAAGCAGTGCCGTCGCCTTCGAGAAACGGAGATACGTTGTAATGCTGAGGACAATTTAAAGACATTGTTACTAGATGCGTTGTTCGCTCCAGTGACCTCGAATCATAGACTCTCTTTGTGGAGCAAGCCATCATTGCTAACAATATTAGAAAAGTTTTACGTAACAGTTGTGCTTACTAGCGCTGCTTTTGAACAAAAGAAATCGTTGAGCAACGTTTTTGCTCATCAGTCCTTATGCACAACGACAACCTTATTCCATGTGGAGATGTCTCAGAAACTTGAATTTAGCGTATTTCAATGCAGCTGATATAACATCGCGATATTAATACTTTATTTCTTGTGTAGAATTTGTACCTTAAGAAAATTGAGAATTTCCTAGAGGTCACATAAATAACAAATATAATGCCATTCCGGATCACCAGCGAAGCTGTGTATGTGTTGATTGACCGTTGCTCCGGTGAAACGTTCCATGT
Source organism: Dermacentor silvarum (assembly GCF_013339745.2). NCBI lineage: Eukaryota > Metazoa > Arthropoda > Arachnida > Ixodida > Ixodidae > Dermacentor > Dermacentor silvarum. Next base: position 35,941,554 of record NC_051160.1, read on the forward strand.
TTGTGGGATCAGGGCCACATGGGCGGTTCGCATTTCTTTCTGCCTTGCGGTCCTGGCGGGCAGCATGCTTACCTTTAGCGTCCGCGGCTCGCTCAGCGTCGGTGGTCTCCTTCCGCCGCCCCCACGTCCATTCCCTTTTCTCTTCACGCCGTCGTCCTTGGTGGGCACGCTGTTTTTTTTTTCAGACCATACAACATGTGGCCTATCCATTTCATAGTCAGAAGAGAAGTGAGCAAAGGAGCCTACGTAGAGCATGACATCAGGAGACAGAAGACACTCAGGTTGGCAGGCACTCGTTTGAATACGTCGCGATGACATACACGTGCATGGTGCGAACGTAGACATGGCCGACGCGGGTCAGTGTAGTATCTGTTTTTTCAGCCTAATGTCTGATACGGGTTGTATTTGGACCCAAGATATGAAACTTATTTTTGCAAGTTGCCGGAGTGCTTGAAGCCTGCTTTACCTCCGCCGTGGGTCAGTCCGGTAGTGCGCGATCGTCGGGATTGGCCCACGGTGGAAAATTTCTCTGTCGATGTGACTCGATAGAGGGATGTAAAAAAATTTCAGAACCTAGCCCTATACAGATTCACTGTAAAAAACATATTGAACATCCTCCTGTGCCTAGGTTCCAGCCAGGCTCTCGATAAACGAAAATCAGCTCATATAACTGGTGCAAAGCTTTTAGGTCGAAGAAGAATTTTATGATTGTACAAAATATACCTTGTTCATAATTGATGTAGAAAATGCTCAATTATGTAGCCTTTAACACAGTTCCGCCAAAAATGTATTCGCGAAATTAAATCGTATGGTTAAAGGAACCTTAAGTTATCCACAGTTGTGCTTGGAAGTATTTTATTTTGTCGTAACATGGAACAACAATTGTGAGGACTATGCTATAAGGATCGCCATCGTCGGTTTGCACACCTTTACGAAGTTTAAGGTTTCTAGCTCATATCAGGATCGAAGTCATTTTGTGGTCGTTACCTTTTTACAAAAGTAGAGAGCTTGAAGCAGAATTATTTTTTATCTATTTTATTTCGCAAGGAACTCCCCCCCATTACATTTCTATAAACCAAGAACTTCACTGAAGCGTTCTTAAACGAAAGTTAAGCTTAACAAAGAAACCCGCCGTGGTTGCTCAGTGGCTATGGTTTTGGGCTGCTGAGCACGAGGTCGTGGGATCGAATCCCAGCCACGGCGGCCTCATTTAGATAGAGGCGAAATGCGAAAACACCCATGTACTTAAATTTAGGTGCACGTTAAAGAACCCCAGGTGGTCCAAATTTCCGGACTTCCCCCCACCACCGCGTGCCTCATATTCAGATCGTGGTCTTGGCACGTAAAACCCCATAATTTAAGCTTAACAAAGAGCGGTGTTTTTGAAACTCTCCCCAACTTGTAGATGATTCTGAACCTAAGTAGCTAACATTTGTTTTGAATCGGCAGTTTGCCGAAATAAACATGAGTGTTGAACTGTTACTAGGACAAGACAAGTGTAATTGGAGATCGCAGGGAGAGGCCTTCGTCCTGCAGTGCACGTAAATATAGGCTGATGATGATGGCACACGTGGTATAAAGGTTATGAACAGGGATAAGGTGCCTCAGAAAGGGTGGCCAACGTTTGCATAGGAGGACTTACCTTGGTGAAACAGCGGTCTTGTCATCCTCGGCAGGTTAGTAGAGTGATGTCACCGGCGGTAGTTGTCGGTAGCGGCTAGCTGTAAAGGGAGGCACTGAAAAGAAAATGAGCGCTGTCGCCTGACGTCTCTAGGCGTGGCTTCTAAAACAAGGGGACAAGAGCGGGAAAGTGGGAAGGCGGGCAAGAGAGAGAGATAGTGAATGCAAGAAATAAATAAGAAAATAAAAAGAAATAAAAAGAAAAACAAGAAGGACATAGGAGGGTGTTGGGGGAGCGAGATGTTAGGGAGCCCTCAAGGGGGTCGTAGGCGCGTTCCGTTTGTGGTTTTAGAAGAGTCGGTCATTGTGCCAGTAACAAAAAGACATGAGTTGATAGAATGGCTTGAGTAGCGTCGCAGCAATGCGTCGGGTAATTTTGCTGGTGCTAAGATAGCGACACGGAGTCTGAGAGCAATGGTTGGGGTAGTTGGAAGGCAGCTGCATCGTCTTTCAAGGGACGTTAGACTTGTTACATATGTGCCGCTCTTCGACAAACCTTTTTCACGCACACATGGATCACTGCCGATGCGGGACTAGGTAGGTAGACTAGATACGACTGTGCAAAGAAACTATTTTGTACCGGCTTCGAGCACAGGGCATTGTGCCGGCTTGGAGGATTTAGCATTGAAGTCTTCAATGGTCGTCTTTGATGCCAGTATGGGTCACATTTATGTTTCTCCTATTCTGGGCGGAATCGAACCCACATCGCAAGAGTTACTCAAGGTCAGCAACCCGACGCTTAAACAAGTGGTGCCACGAATGCACTGGGTATGTTCCGCTGGTTCGCTGAGTATGGTTCGCTGAGTATGTGTAACTCAGTGGGCCCTTTGATGCAACGGTGATGTGTCCCTGCTGGCTGGGTGCAGCATTTACAAAGGCCTGTGCATTACTCATCCGCCCGTGCAGAACACATTCCATGAGAAGATATCAGGGGTGTAGATCTTTAGAACACCTCCCTTGTATTTGTGCCCCCTATGGCAACCAGGACCTTCATCTGTGTCCCGCAATAAATCACCTTGATTACAAATTATTCTCGGCGACCAGAGTTGTCGACCACAGCTGTCGCTCTCGCAAGCTGCATTTCATGATGTATATAGTCCTGAGTGATCGGCTGTAGTCTGCATGCGCATATTCAGTGAGGTAAGTTCAGCAATCTCATTTCTTTATTTTTTTTACATTGCGTAACCAGATTTACATTGCATAGGGTGGCAAATGGTGTATGCGTCGGTGTTGCCACCCTGTTTTTTCCTTCCCTTTTCTACCTCTCGCTCTTGCGAGTGGATTTTGTGACTGTGCTTTGAAAAGTGAGCATATGGCGGAATGCTTACAGGTTTCAGGTAGATCCGAAATCAACCGAAGATATCCAATATTTTCGCAGCTAATAATAGTCCTGTATCAAAAACAGCGTCCACGTTTACAATTACCTGAAAGAATCCTACCCCCTGCTCAAATGTTTGGTTAGCCCTGGAAATTCTACCAGATTTCTGGTTTACTTATTGACAATGTGAATCGTAAACGGTTACCAAGAGTTATCTTGTTTTTAACTAAGAGCTGTTAACACATACCCACAATGCCACATTAGCCACATATCAAGTCGGTAGCACACACTATGAAAGGAAGAAGGCGTTCCTGCAATTAGCTAAGAACTGAAAAATCTGAAAACTGGTCTTTTCCTTACATACGCATTTGGACCTTTCTCGGCTTCCGACGTTCTGCTGCGGCTTATAGAGTTCTTTCTTTTTGTAGAATGTATAATATTTGTGAAAACCTAACATGAGCCCAAGGAGCCCAAAATTTAATTGTTTTAACAGCTGGATAACAGTGGCATATAGACACCCCTATGTTGGAGACGACGAACCGCACGGCGCGCTGGGAGTCAGCTATGCTCAGCTCCACAGTAGAAGAATAACTCTAGGCAGTCCAGCCAGCCGATGAAGCAGCCCGAACCCATGGGCTCTCGACCGAAGCCTAGGTCGGCGCTACGGCCCGACCCGAATTACCTATCAAAAATGTTCAATCGAAACTTCAAATTCCCTTGAAGCATTTGTTGTATGGGTCCTTGGACAGAGTGGACCATAGATACAGGATATCAGGGCCAAACGAAAACCAGGTTTATTTTGGCTACGTCAGCAGCTGCGATCAGTGCCAGTTGACACTTGCGCGAGCGCGCGCAACTTCAGCCCATGTGTCTCTGCCGCTACGATAGTGACGATGCCTTGTCCATGCATGGTGCAGCCAAAGAATTGGCCCGCATACAGGGGGTAGTGCCTACGAGTGGATGAGGCAGGTCGTGGTGCAACAAGCGAATGCACTGTAGCGCACACCGCTTCGGCAGCGTATTCGGTCAAGTAAAGGAAGTCGTAGCGGCGCCTAGCAGGCTGTGGCGGTTGATGGTCAATGTACGCTTACATGCGGGGCCTAAACACATCGCTGTAAGGGCGCGCATCAGTGTAATGGACTATGGTGTTACTGTGGTGCTTCGCCACACAGTATAGGTCCAAAAACAATAGTTGAAGCGACTTGCAATGAGCAAACTGGCTCTCAAAACATGTATTGCCATCCGAGGATCCAGAGAAACGTATGGCAAACGAAAGGCAGGGAACATGGTATGCAAAACCGTAAAGTAATCCGTAGTTGGAGGCGGTTCAGATGCAGATTTGAAACAGTAGCATGAAAACATGCAGCTGTTGCTGAAACAAGCTGAACACTCGAGCGGCCCATGTCAGCATTCAACGCCGTGCATACGGAAAGAAGGTTGACGGGAAGATAGTGAATTCATTCCTAAAGCAAGTCTGGAGTCACGAACGCAGTCTGCTAGTGGCGGTGAAAAACTTCAACAAGGCCGTTGGACTGAGTGGTACGCCGTCGTAGGGAGTCGCCTGGTGCCGAGAAGACGCGCGGACTCAGGCTGCACAAACAAAATTTCGTTGTCTCCGTGCAGTGCCCAGTCGCCATAGCATAGGGTAATGAAATCTTATCGGCTCCGCTATCCGCTTCACCCTATGGCAACCTCAATGCTACCCAGCTACAGCACACCACTTCGTCGTCACTCAGCTCGAGCCAACATGTCTCTGCCAGAAAGACAATGGGGATGCTGAGACCATGGCGGAGCCACTAGATTTGGAAAGCATAGACAACATTGTCATTTCATCTCGTTTGATTTTTGTTACCAGAGGGCGCTAAAACATTACACGATAAGGCGGGCTAGCTGTACAATAAAAGCAATACTTAAAACAACTGCAAACAAAACTGCATAATGAGGAATAACATCACGTAAGCAATGTTACGACCTTTTGAAACCGGAAAATAGCAAAATAAACAAACTTCAACAAAAGTGTGCAATCATGAAACATGATCAGCAAATATGGGGAACCGCAAATAATAATATGCTTGCTCAAAACTAATTTGCAACAAGGTGGCGCACTATACGAATGTACTCTGTCGCCATACTAGCGACAAAAATGCGTTAAAATATTACACGAAAGGCGACGGTGTGAACTGTGATCCAATTCACACAGACCTGACTACGCTGAGACGAAGCCAGCGACAAAGAATAAAAATCAAGAGAGTGGCCTTAATCAGGGCATGAAAACGATCACAACAAGGCAACGGTTTGACGGGAAGCACATTGCGGGCTCAACGCTGAATCCTGGAGACCAAAGAGTTTTTCAATTCTTGTGACATTGTCACCGTAATCATCGCTGCGACGCAGGGGGATTGATGGCTTCAAACCTCGAAGGAGTACTAGAGTATAGCCTTCTGGGCTTGTTGGTTTCTTTTATTGATCAAGAAACAAAGCACGGAAAGAGACGCAAACGATGCTAGACGAGAGCGTGATAGCTCATCGCGAAGTGTTTTTATTGCTGCCGTGTTTTATTAAAATGTAATACTCGACAAAACTGGTTGTAGTACACTTCGAATCTATCACCGCTGATTATATAAGCTGCCTGTGTTTTTTTTGTGTTTTTTTTGAGACTGGCGAAGTAAATAGACAAAACATGCCGTCAGGTACATCAGCACGAGGGAATCTAGCCAGGAAAATCGGCCGTATAAACTTGTAAACATAGGCACATTAACTAAATTAGCAAGCATGGTGCCACGCGCGCAACAGCAAACATGAACGCATCTCACTCGACGACCGCGGAAACTCGCTGTCAAAACGCTGGAGTGAGTCCGTGCAGCAGCAGCAGCAGCAGCAGCGAGCGCATTGAGCTTCGTGCCGGCGCTTGCATCAACGCGATCTTTGGCGCGAAAACACAGGGAGGGCGGACTCTGCCACCGCCGTAGAATGGCTTTCAAGATACAACAGCGTGAGCGGACGCTCACGGCACGGAACGCGATCTCCACCACCCTCCCCCCGTAGCCTACCGGCTCGGCGGGAGTGCACGGCCGCAGTATACAGCGCGGCCCCTCCACCTCCCTCCCCACCCCTCCGGAGCGTTGTGCGCGAGCGGAAGACTGCGCGCTTCCTTCCCGCTTCCCGCCCTAGTGTGCGCGAAGCCGCGATTTCCGGCTCACCGTCGCATGCTTTCACTCGCACATAGAGCGTACGGTGCGCGGAGACGATTTTATCGCCCGTGGACTGTATACGAAACGTCACGGCGACGGCAGAATTTCGCCTAGAGTGTCCATATAATTGCCACCGCAATAAAATAAAGCATAAAATAGCCGTTCATTTGAGAAATTTCCTGTGGTACGGAATCCCCTTAGGGCGACAGCACAATTTTACCAAAGTGGAGACCAAGTGAGAAAAAGAAGCGGGTTGGTATAAAGTGGGGGGTTTGTGGGTGGGAAAAGAATGTTTTGAATAGCAATGTAACATTTGAAAGATATAACATTTACGGAAATAACATATACAATTGTTACTTAGCAGATAAATATATTTTTTGTTATAAAAGAAATTTATTTAAATATGAAATGCTGTAAATAACTGTTGATGCACGCAACCTTTTTCTGCATAATATAGGGAATAAGTACATAACATGGGACATTATGACATCAAAACTCATGAATATAAAACATTAATATCCACGAGGTAATCATTCGCCACTGTTACTTTAAAGGCACCGACCAAAGACTGTTTACCTTAGAGCCAGTATCTTCAATTATTGTTGCTGCATACGAAGTGATATAGTGCCCTCTGCAATATTTGTGAGAAATTCTTTTACTTGTACAATTGCATTTTTCTACGGAGAGCACTAGGCCTCTCTGATTCGGGCGACTAAATACGCAATGTAAACTTTTGTGGCGTTGCTGTCGCGACGTCGTTGTCCGCAAGTACACCTAGATTGCTTGTGTTTTTTAATATTTTTCTTACTGCCCGATGCTTAGGACGTGTTCCCTCCTTTCAGCTTAAGTACAACTTTCGTGACTCATAACACCATCGTTACGCACGCCTTATTCGTGCCGACGACGCTTTTTTCAGGCTATGACAACGGTGAATTACACACCAATGCCATCGCCATACTCTCCTGAACAACACCTACACGATGAACACAACGTGATTAGATAATCGTCTTCTACACTACTGCCTGCTGTGGCCACAAATATCATGATCTGTGTATCCCGCAAGGCGTTGCACTAATTACCATGCCCTAATGCTGCTCGCCGGACCAGTGGTATGCGCGCCGGAGTATCACGTTCACATTGCTATTTTTTTAAGCCTTCATATGGATCGTCTCCAAATGGTTTGCCCACATTCGTATGCAGCACCTTTGTTTAGGTCGCTAGTATGATACTGCTCAGCATAATGTGCTGCGATAATACGCAGGTATGTTTATTTAGGTATGGTTATGTGATATATTTGCAGGTCTGCCTGTAGAGAATAACTAAAAGTCTGCTACACGTTTGCACACATTAGGCCATGACATATTCTGTCATCCTATGAACCGATACGTGCTCCCTGGTACCACTGTATGAGTCAAAGACCGTTTTATATAACCCGGTGTTCGGAGGCTTTAATTATTAGCAACGCGAGCAAGGTTATGTACGCAGGGCTGAATAAATTCCATTTCTTTGATGTAAGGTGACATTGAGACGTAGGTTCGCAGGTGATTTAACGACAACACAATAACATCAATGAGAACAATGGTCGTCGTCAGTGAAACAGAATGTAAGGACTGACGGAGAGACAAAAGAAACCCCGTATCCAAACCCTGCCTGCTGACACAGTAAAATAGGTTGGAACGCATATAGCCCGCACTATCAAGTCTTGACCGAAAGCTTACCGTCATTGTCCAACAACAAATTATAGAATGACTGAGTTCTACTGGTACTTACCAACCATGCAGAAATGTCAAGGTTGAAAAAGAAGGTTAAGAAAAAGCTGAAGACCATGCGACAAGCTGTGGAATGAGAAATTGCTGCAGATGCAGCGCACTTAACCCTTTACCTGGCAAGATAAGAAAGACTTGACCTTGAATGATTTGATTGATTTATTTCTTCTTTACTTTGGTCAAATACTTACGAAGTGAAATATTAAACGCTGTCTCTAAAAACTAAGCGAGGTACAGTGGGTCAAAATTATTGTTGATCAGGGGCTTACAGGTAAATGTATGTTCCAAAAATGGTCTCTGGCTCTTGCTTTGGCAAGGTTAATGTGTGTTCTTAAGATCTACCTTTATGAAGTTACAGAAATAAGAGCTTGCTTAAAACCGAAAAAAAATCGATTTGGCGAGAGTATGCCTTGCATTGATTTAAGCAATCTTCACTCTCTTTACATTTTACGATGGAATTTCCTGACAATGGTACACCCGGTTTTTATATTTAGCACTGTATTCAAATTGTGATGACCACGCTTACTGGTTTGATAAGCCGCGTACTCAGAAAGCTTATTTACCCTTTCACTGATCACACTAACCTAGAGGAACAGGGCATTGGTTCTTCATGCCTCAAGGAAGCCCTAAGTCAGGTCGACAAACTGTCCGTTATAGGTTCGACCTCGAGGTTTCGCGTGCCAGAGCCTCGGGATTCCTTTCGAGTGTGCTAGTCGACGTAGATTCAAAGCTTCTTAAGAAGCTTGAGGCGTCATCCAACGTGTCGCCACGCCAAAGGTCGAACAAGTACGTCGGGATTCCGTACATTGAAAAAATGTCGCATAAGCTTAAAATTAAGGATTGGCCAAAAACACTGCGTAAATTTCACCTTCACTACCTCTACCAGGATTTCTCAGTTGTGTGCGCCCTTGGTCACTGCCAAACGAAGAAAATGGCGCGGGAAAAGAAACATACGAAGCCCTTTGCCCCCTATGCCACTGAAGAGTACCACTAAGTTGCGAAAAAGTTTACATTGGGCAAACGTGCAAATGTCTTAATGATAGGTTAAGGGAGCACCCGACATCTTTAAAAGCCCAGAGTAACGAAGCATCCCTGTCTGCGCGTTGTAGGCAATGTGGCTGCTCAGCCCTTGTGCAAGAAGCTGAGGTGATAAGCCGAGCAAAACGCAGGCTTGAAAGGGAAATTCTTGAGGCCGGTAGGATAAACTCTAACCCAAATATAGGTATCAGTGCGCCATGCGTGCATCTCACAGATAAGGAATAAAGGTACCATTCTTGTGGCTGAAAGAACTTTGAGCCGCTCCTTTCAACGCGATAGCGTTAAGGGCCCCGTGTCGCAGGAAATCCGGCGTCGGTCTCAGCATGTGGCGTCCGCGTCCAAGAAAATCATGCCGAATCACCCCGACCACCGAGGCCCTCCGGGTGGCGCAGAGGCGCTGGTGAAATAATCGAATTTCTCAAAGTTAAATGCGTCAGAACAATTCTAAAGTACGACCTAACCACTACCTACAGGCATGATAACATCGCATTGTAATTTGAGTATACGAGAAAACGTAATTCTGTTACGGCGGAAATTCGAAGAGAAACCGCTATTCTCACATTTCTACCATTGATACAGTGGCGCGCCCCAGTCGGTGGTCCTTGCAAAAACGACATCCAGGTGGCTCGCGCCTACTCGGCAGAGGCGCCCCGAGGCGAAGGTGCTGAAAAACGAAAGCATCAGTTGCTGGGAAGCCTGACAAACAGTCAGGGATCTTTGAATGCTATCGCGTTCCACTCCTAAAGTCGAAGCTTAGGCGTCTTCCAAAGTTTTACATTCAGTCTTGGAAGTCTCTCATTTGGGCTTGCGCGCGCCGATGGGGTTGCGACTCGTGCCGGCGTGGTGATTTTCTCGCGACAGCGTTAACGGCCCCATGTCGCAGAAAATCTGGTGTTGGTGTCGGCGTCGGGGTCGACGTCGGCGGCGTTGTCAGTTAGTGAAAAATTACCCGGAACCACGCAACCGTGAACTACGCAGGCCGTCCGCGTGGCGCATAGGCCTTACTGAACTAGTTGAATTTCTCAAAGTAAAATGCATCAGAAAAGTTGTAAAGTACGACTTACACACAGCCAACAGGCATGATATCGTCGGACTGTAATTTAAATATACGAGAAAACATAATGCTGTTATGTGGAAAATCAAACAAGCCTCTTTTCCAGCTGCCGTTTGAGGTCTGTATAGAGGGTGGCCCCGCCCCGCATGGTTCCTTGCAACACCATCCAAATGGCGCTCGTCTACGCACTTCCACGGCAGCGATGGTGCTAACCGTGCAGGAAAAAAAGAACCAGAAAGCTCGCCTTCGTGCGTAGCCGATTGCCTCCAGCGTTCCCAGGTAAACTTCAGTTACATAAGGTGCAGTTGCCCGGAAGCGCGAGATGCAGTCAGGGATCATTTAATGCTATCGTGTTCCATTCCTAAAGGCGAAGCTTAAGCATCCCCCAAGTTCTCGATGGCGGAATGTATCTGGTTTCGCAAACTCTTGTATCACGTGACAGTCCATCTTGTTTTGAGGAAGAACAAGCGCGTTGGGTTTCATGGTGGAAGTTTTCTGAAATAAACTCAGTTGCAAGTGAGCGTCTTCCACTGTATGATCTCTATTACCCCCTTTGCAAGATGTTAAACTAACTAGCCCAATAAATAACTCTCCTGGACTATGGAGGTTTATTATGTACGACTGAATTACAGGCAATGCTCTCTTTCACTACGGCATGAGTCAGGAGATTGAAGCTGAGTATGGTATAATACTTCATTTGTTCTTTCGCTTACAACTTTGTTGATGACGGCCGACTGCATTATCCTCAAGTCGGCTTTCTGTTGGCAGCGAGACAAGCTCAGCTGCTTTGCTGCTTGTTAATTGGTTGTGCTTCTAAGTTGTGTTCTACGAGCATCGAGGCACTGAGCATATATTTCGAACGCCACAACTCGCAATTATTTAGTGGGCAAAGGTGCCAACGGGCCCCTCGCAAAGAACGTCTTGCGCTTGACAAGCTCGCAGCAGCTGTGAGAGCTTCCTGCAATGAATGAGTTCGTAGAGAGCATAGTAATAAATTAGTCGCATTTAACACCTTCTTTGTCCCTTCCTACTCGCTTCTACTGGATTGTTTGCTCCCCCCCCCCCCCCCCCCACTTCAACTAACATTGCCCAGCAACGTATTGTTTTGCATGAGTTCAGCGCTGTAGGTTTCGCTGAAGTCCTTGACGCTCGCGACAACCCTGTCACTTTTTCTTTGCTTCTCTATGCAGGACAACACGCGGGGACTATTGGGTAAAATTATTGAGTCATCCTCGCACTTCAGCGCTTTTCACTGAATTAAAATATAATACATTTCGCCACCCAAAGGTAGTGTCCCCATCTGGTAAAATAAGAGTGGGGATCCACTGTGCTTCCGTTATGAGCCCCGAAGGTTGGCCGCGATGTCATGTTCTTACTGAAAAAAATGAATCACCGCCTAGCCTGTCGAACACGGCGAATATAACGTGGGTGCAGTGGTGCAGCTTACAGTGCAGTTCACTTTAAAAAAGAAAGAGGGCGTTATAGCATGAGACTGCCTCAGCAAGAAACTGGGGGTAAATTTGTTTTTACAAGCGGCATTACAAAGTATTTTGTTGCCCTAGTTAGACGTACGGTCCTTTGTACCCGAAACATAGCACGTCGTTAGCCAGAGAGCCTGCCGTGTTCCTTTAAGGCAAGTTGGGCAAAATTATAGCAGTACCCGCTGGCAAACAACGGTATCATTTTGGTACAGCGAGAGAACGGAGGCTACATCACAGAGAACAGGTAACTTTCATGTAAATGTGCTAAAATAAGATATGGAACGGTTTTGTTAGGATGAATGCACAACAAATTATTTCCCTAGAAAATGCAATAGGGTTGTCATTAGCACCATCGTGACGACAGTGTCTAAGCGAGGGAAAAATTAAGTCATGCCACAAAAGTAGGTCTCCTCGAAGAGAATGAGGAAACTGCTCACTGATATTATGGCGGCCCACGAGTTCTAATAGGATATAATTATATCCTATTAGAACTCGTGGTTATTAGTTACAGAACGGGTGCATCTTAAGATGCACCCGTTCTTTAACTCTAATGGTCCAACGGTTATCCACCCTTGGTATTACATGGCCTGCGCAGCTCCATTTCTTTCTCCTAATGTCAATTAGAGTATCGGATATCACCGTTTGCTCTCTGATCCACACTTCTCTTTCCCTATCTGTCGCAGGGTAGCGCAGTCGAGGAAGGCAGAAAACTAGGCGGGGTGATGAATTTAGGAATTTTTCAGGTGTAAATTGGAATCAGCTAGCGCAATACCGGGGTAATTGGAGATCGCGATCGAACTTCAATGGACATAAAACTGGACTGATGATGATTACAATGATGATAATATGTACAGTTGCTTTTGAGTCAGATGCACGTGGCACTGCGTCTGAGATAATTTGTAGACACTGGGCTCTGGTCACTAACACTTTCTTCCTTTGGTGAGCAAGAAACGTTGGCTATCCTTGAAAAACCTGTAAGGAGTTGTGCAGCACTTGGTGCCAGTGCTGCATAGCGGCTGCCTTGCTTTGCCTGATACGTTGAAAAATACCTAGTTGGCGCCGCGGTGTGCTCGTGTATTGGTAAAGCGCCTGTCTTACACATGCATAGGCTGAATGAATTGCCACAGTTGGAAATCAAAACATGATACGTTTGCAGGGCGTGCGTATTATGTCTACCATCTCGATTGATGGTAGTTAGCTCATTAACATTTGTTGGGTCTCACACATGTGCTCTTGGGACAAAGGAACGACAACACAGTAGTGCAAACAATCAAAAGGGCATTTATTGCACCTTTCATAAACTAATGCACGCTATCCGAATTACAACCAATAGAACATTCACACGGGCGCGCGACAAATCAAGGAAGTCCGACTCACCGCGACCCGATAACGAGCGAATACGTTCGCGCCATGCTATGACACCATCGCCTAGTCGTTCACGTGTACAGTCACGCGAACGGTGGCGCGCTCGAACGATCCGTGTTCGTCCATACCGGTGTCCTGCTCTAAGCCTCGCGCGACGGTCGCGCGAAGCGGGCCGGCGCACGCGCGAAGCGTTCGTGCGTCTTGGCCGCCGATCCCAACCCAAAAAGAGAGCGCCTCCGACCTTTTTCTCCCAAGTGACCCCGCCGTTCGGTGGCGTTAGCATCGCGACACTAGCACCATCTCTCGCAACGCGCCTCAACCACCGCCAGGCTTAGCCACGCAGAGAAGCCGGACTACAGGAGACATGCGGGGAAAACAACATCAGGGGACGCGTGAGAGTCGCGCATCCCCACACATTGTAGAGGATGCAGCTCTTTTAAAAAAACTGTTAGGTGCTTCCTAAACAAGAAATGAAAATTGTCCGCCATGTTATTTTAACACGAAAGTGTTTTATGCCGGGGTCCACCAAGACTTCACTGACGTATTTCCGTCACGGAAATACGTCATACGGAAATACGGAATGACGTTCTTACAATGTACACGAACATAATACAAAGAAAGAAACCAGAAGAAAAAGTTCCACAAACATGCAAAATTTGGAAATCGAACCCACGACCTCTCGGTCCGCGACGACAGATCGCCGAGCGTTTAACCCAATGCGCCACAAACGCATTTGCAGAGAGCTACACAGACGCGCCTTATATATCTAACACTCCTCCGTGTACCCGCGCTCTTGCTCGGGGCGGTGCCGCCGCCTACGAGCAGAAAAGAGAAGTACTGCATTATGACACTAACGCGCACCGACAGTGAACGCTTCGGTGGTCTCAGCACTACGACGCCTCGATGCCAGCATTCGAAGGGACGCTGGCATCAAGAAGCACTACCAACGCCACCTAGGTGGCGTTCACCGTACTCAGCACAGCGGAGCGTGGCCTCCGCAATTAGCTCTGAAAATGTTTCTGAAGTTGATCGCGGAGGCGGCAATTACGACGCGCTGTACGCGCTGATTTGACTCGGTGACGATTCAGTTACGTGCTTTGTCTTGCGCGTTGTATTAGTGTGTCAGTTACGTGCTTCGTCTTTCGCGTTGTGCTAGCGTGTGCAGCGTAGTGCAGCTTCCATATGCACGACGGTTGCTCATGGTCATCGACGTTGGTAGTCGTGATGAAGGAGACGTGCCACCAGGCGTCAGCGTGGGTGCATCAACGCCTAAGGGCGCTTTAGCCACAAAACACCAATAGACATTATATATCAATGTGCAATAAACATTACACTACTTCTGTGAAGACACGTTTCACTTTCGTGTTCTATACCGATTCCTATATAAGAGGGATCAACCACATTTTTTTATTTACTTTCTTGAACATGAATTTCTACATACTTGTGACAGTGACCAAGTTTGTGATATCCATTTACAAAAAAAAAAAAAAAAAACACGCAGAAACTACTCAGGGAGTTGCCTAAGAATGTGTAAGCATTGTACCACTTGCTCATCTCCACGCAGCCCGGTGTCATTATCACTGTTATCACACTTGATCCGGCCAGTACAAACGACAGCGCTGCGGCGGCATGAAGTGGTGCGCAAGCAAAGTACTGCAGGCGGTGGCGTCAGGTGCGCCGATGACGTTCCGATAACCAAAAGCTGTTATCACTCTTTAGCACCTGTTCTGTCCTTGTCGAACCATTATGAACTGTGATCAAAGGACTCCGGCAGTGGCACTGACCGATCAAGCGTACTCTGGCACGGCCGCGCGGAGCGTATCTTGAAACCAATCCGCGAAGCGGACGGAGAGTGCCGACTGCTGATAGCTCCACGCGCCGTGTTTTCGCTACTCCGCGGGCCCATATCTTGTAAGCGATCATTTTACGGGGCGGACGGACGGACGGACGCACGGACAGTTTTCTCGTTGGGTAAGCATAGAAACACCTACGCGTTTTAAATATAGAGTACGTGCACCTTTTCATTTGCATGTCTATTGTCGACTCCATTAGATATTCAGTTACGGTTTTATCTTTTCATATGATAATTTGAGACAGCTAACAAAGATTGAGCTAATGCAGTAAGCGAAGCTTTGTCTTTCAAGCATTTCTAATTTGTTCAAGCCACAGCGATATGATGAATGCGCTAAGTACCTATCTAATGTATAACTTAGAAGAATTAACTGACTGGGCCTAATCAATCCTATGATATGTAATCTTCAGATCTTGTCTAATACCTACTACACTTTTTTACTCTTAATAGTACCTTGATAACGTGTCGTTGACTGAGTTTATATATGAGGCTATGTACAAGCAAGCAGCTGAGTTTGTTTTAGATGCAAGCTTTACTATTATTTATTATTATAGAGAACGTAGCGATCAAATTTTATTTTTTCATGTTCTTGCTGGTGTTCGCGCTTTGTCTTTCCATAAAGCGTGCCTAAGCCGTAGTTACTGCCATATCCTACACTGGCGTGTTGTTCCATTACCAAATTTCGATATATTAGAGGACTTACACTGTCTAGAGCGAATTTAATTTTTTTTATCAATTGAAAATTTCCTTGAGCGTGAACAGGTTGCTTTTATTTGCGCCCTTTTACTTCTTGTTTCTTCTGGTCCGGTGGCTGCGGCGCTTTTTCTTTGCATTGTTGACATTTCCATGGTACTCGTGTATCTGTAGTTGAGAGAATGGAAAAGTTAGTATGCCAGCGCATTCAAAAAACAGAAACTACAAGTGACGTTGCATGTCTTAATAATAACGAGCATTACGTTGTTATCACCTCCGCCTCTTCCGGAGTAATAGTGGAAGGCAATGGAATAAACACGTTTTCGGCGTACTATATCTCAGATACTCCTGTCATTGCAATTATATTGGAAGAGTACGAAAACAAATACAAAGATACTGAGAAGGTGTGTCAACATCAACAGATGTTGGATTCTTTGAAATAAAGAAATTGAAGCGGCGCTCAAGCAGAAACAATACGAGACATGGAACTTTCTTTGCAGCTCTGACTGCTCGACCCTTTTGCCGTAGTGGTCCTTACCTGAGGTATAGGACTGCTGAAAAATAATCCCTGAATGATGATGATGATATATGTTGTTTTGTGGCGCAAGGGCCAGCTATGGCCAAAGAGCGCCAAGACGTGGTGTACTGAGTGAGCAATGGTATGATCAGTGACAGTGGATAGGTGTAGGGTGGCTGTAAAGGGGCCTAAAATCCTGCGCACTAAAGGTGCGTAAAAGACAAAATACTAAGATCATGACAATGACGTGATAGAGGCGCAATGAATATAATATAGTATAAAAAAGTTGCAAGGGATACAAGGCACTACTGCCTCACAGGGACCCTTAGAAGCAAGGGCCTGGAGGAGAGTGCATTTCAAATATGCTGTCGCAGCGGCGTCCTCTGAAAGAGGATGCCACTACGAATCTCTCGGGCGAAAAACTTGCAAAATGTCGAGGTCGTTTAAAAAGGCTAAAACTGAATCGTGCGGAAATATCGGGTCATCATGTAAAAACATAGCTGGGTGAAGGGGTATATTCTCTTTATAGGCTTGAACAAAGTGCTTTTTTCTTTCAGGTTCTATTAATGGACACTGTACTAGGATGTGAAGTACAGTAAGTGCTTCCCCGCATCTAGTACAGGTTGGTGGTTCGCCTCCAGACAGCAGGTAATTATGCGTGCTGTAAGTGTGTCCTATTCTGAGCCTACAGAATAGGACATCATTTCTTCTAGATTTCGTGGTTGATGGCCAGTTTCCTAAATGGGGCTTAATTAAATGGAGCTTGTTATGAGTCTGGCCGTCCCACAAACTCTGCCAATGGACCCGAAGTCTCTTGCGTAGATATGGCTTCATATCATGAACAGTGACGGGCATAGATGTGTTGCCAGCTTTTGCCTCGATGGATGTGGCAAGCTGGTCTGCCAGTACATTTCCCTCGATGTCTCGGTGTCCTGGCACCCAGCACACCACAACATGCTGCCCAGACGCATAAATACTACATATGAATGAATAAAGCGATACTATTACGGGATTTTTGTGCCTTTTAAGAGATTTTAAAGCTTTTACTACGCTCAGCGAGTCTGTGTAAATGATTGCTTTGCGTATTTTAGAGTCCTTAATATGTTTAAGAGCCGACAGTATTGCATAAGCCTCTGCTGTAAAAATGCTCGTTTGTGGGTGCAGGGCGTCGGCATCTGAAAATGATGGGCCAACCGCTGCATAAGAGACGCCAGCATGAGACTTTGATGCATCGGTGTAAAATTCCGGACAGGAGTATTTATGCTGCAGTTCGAGGAAATGCATTCGAATGTGTGCAACCGGGGCGTGCTTCGTAACATGTAAAAATGACAAATCACAGTCGACAATCTGCCACTGCCACGGTGAGACCTGTATAGTGGGTGTCATTAGACGATGTTCAAAGAGTGGGACATCCATTTCCTCAGCCAGACTTCTCACACGCAACGAGAAGGGCTTTCTTACTGCAGGTCGGTTATGAAAGAGGTGGGAGCTGGACAAATCATTTACGGTGGAATATGAGGGATGTTCACTGTTTGCATTCACTCTAAGAAAATACATGAAAGCTGTGTAGGTCCTCTGCAAGTGGAGGGACCACTCATTGGATTCCACGTAAAGGCTTTCCACAGGGCTTGTCCTAAAGGCACCTGTAGACAATCGAATACCTAGATGGTGGATGGGGTCCAGCATCTTCAACGCGGTTGGGGTGGCTGACTGATAAATTATGGTCCCGTAGTCTAGGCGTGTTCGTATGAGGCTTTTATACAAATTTAACAGACACTTTCTGTCACTACCCCATGTAGTGCGTGACAACACTTTTAAAATATTCATTGTTTTCATGCATTTGTTTTTTAGATGTTTTAGGTGTGGTATGAATGTTAGCTTTGTGTCAAGAATTATGCCTAAGAATTTGTGTTCCGTTTTTACAGGTAGACTCTGTCCTTGCAGGTCAATGTCGGGGTCAGGGTACAGTCCTCTCTTTCGAGAAAAAAGGACGCAGGTGCTCTTTTGTGGATTTAGGCAGAACCCATTCTCGTCTGCCCATTTAGCCACCCTGTTGAGACCAAGCTGAACCTGCCGCTCACAGATTGCAAGGTTGCATGATTTAAATCCAATCTGTACATCATCGACGTACGTTGAATAAAACATGTTGCGTGGGATGTATAGGCGCAAGGAATTCATTTTTATAATGAAGAGAGTGCAACTGAGCACCCCACCCTGTGGGACTCCAGTTTCCTGCACAAAAGGTCGTGATAAAGCGCTGCCAACCCGAACACGGAATGTGCGATTCAGCAGGTAACTTTCAATGACATTTAACATATTACCACGTATACCAAAGTGGGAAAGGTCTCTCAATATACCAAACCGCCATGTGGTGTCGTAGGCCTTTTCCATGTCTAGGAACACAGATAAAAAGAATTGTTTGTGAACAAAAGCTTCACGTATCTGTGCCTCAATACGTATCAGATGGTCAGTGGTGGATCGACCTTCGCGAAAACCGCACTGGTATGGGTCAAGGAGCTTGTTTGATTCTAGGAAATGTATCAGACGGCGGTTTATCATCTTCTCGAAGACCTTGCAGAGGCAGCTTGTTAGAGCTATGGGCCTGTAACTCGATACGGACGATGGATCCTTGCCCTGCTTCAGGATGGGGATCACTATGGCCTCTTTCCAGGCAGAGGGGATCTCGCCGGAGGTCCATATAGAATTATAGAGACAGAGAAGGGTTTTCTTCGTTTCAGAGGGTAGGTTTTTCAACATGTCATATAGTATACGGTCAGGGCCTGGGGCAGATTGCTTGCAACAGGTGAGTGATGCATGCAGCTCTGCTAGGGAGAAAGGTAGGTTATATGGCTCGTTCCCAGTGCTCTTTCGGTCTATTTTTTGTTTTTCTATAGCTGTTTTATATCTTATAAATGCTGGTGAATAGTGTGAGGAACTGGACACATGTTGAAAATGTGCACCCAGATGGTTCGCTTGGTCCTCAAGGCTGTCTCCCTGCGTGTGTACCAGGGGAGGTGGATGTGTTTGTCGTCCTCTTACTCTATTGACCCTGCTCCAAACCTTGGCCTCATCCGTGTACGAGTTGATACTTGATAAAAATGTTTTCCAGCTGTCTCTCCTGGCTTGTCTGCGTGTTCTCCTACCTTGGGACTTGATTTTCTTGAAATTTACAAGGTTTTCAGCAGTAGGATAATCGCGAAGCTGCCTCCATGCTTTGTTCTGCTGCCTACGTGCATTCCGGCATTGTTCATTCCACCACGGAACACGACGTTTGCTAGAAAGTCCACTTGTTTGGGGAATACACTTAGAGGCTGCATCAATTATGAATTTAGTAAAATACTCGACGGCACCATCAATTCCGAGCGATGAAATGTCAGCCCACGAGAATTTACTGGTAAGAGTTTGGAATTTATCCCAGACCGCTGCATCAACCTTCCACCGGGGGGCATGTGGTGGTGACTCATATTGTCTTGTTGCTCTCAGCAGTACTGGGAAATGGTCGCTCCCGTAAGGGTTTTTTATAACTTCCCATTCAAGTTCTGAAAATAGAGACGGGGAAGCTATGCTAAGATCAATAGAAGAAAAGGTTCTATTTGCGATACAGTAAAATGTAGGTTCCTTCTTATTCAGGAGACACGCACCAGAGGAAAAAAGAAATTGTTCAACAAGACGGCCTCGCGCATCGATACGAGAGTCGCCCCACAGACTGCTGTGTGCATTGAAATCGCCAAGAACAAGATAAGGTTCTGGCAATTCGTCTATAAAGGACTGAAATTCATGTTTGTGTAAGTGGTAATGTGGGGGTATGTAAAGCGAGCAAATGGTGATGAGTTTGTTCAGAAGGACAAGTCGAACTGCCACTGCTTCAAGAGGCGTTTGTAGCTGCAGACGTTGACATGCTATGCTTTTGTGAATTACAATGGCAACACCGCCTGATGATGCGAGAGCATCATCGCGATCTTTACGAAACGTAACATACTGTCGGAGAAAATTTGTATGTTTCGATTTTAAGTGCGTTTCCTGTACACACAGCACTTTTGGATTGTGTTGGTAAAGAAGTTCTTGGACATCGTCGAGGTTCCTAATAAGGCCTCTGACGTTCCATTGAATGATTTGTGTATCCATAATGAAAGTAAATTGGTGCTGTGTGGACAAAAAGGAAGTGTTGCCTTAGATTACAGAGCCGTTTGCGGCCCTGTAATTTTGGTTTTGTCTTTTCTAGAGCGGTCCAAAGAATTTGGCCGCTCTTTAGGTGCTGGTTGCACCACCTTGCTTGGGGTAGTGTCCATAGCCTCTTGTGAAGCGCTGGACACTCGCTCTAACGAGCGATGTGTACGTCGTGTAGCCTTCGCCTCGAGGGACGAAGGCTGTGGCCTCACCAGCCCGGAGGCCGATGGAACCTCCTTAGCCTCTGAGCTGCGATGGCTGCTGCCAGCGCTAGTAGAGGCCTCTGGTGTGGCCGATTTCGAGGGAGGCAGGGCAGCCTCAGCTGCTCCCACCATGGGGGCGGGTGGAAGTCGCCTCAATACGCTGCGCGTGCCTTGGGCGACCGCCGGGGTCCGTCGTGGTGCTGCCCCCTGTTGCACCACTTCGGCAAAAGAAGTTTTCATCGAAAATGCAGGTGAAAGACGCTGTCGTGCTTCCCGGAAACTGATATTTTCTTTGACTTTGATAGTAATGATCTCCTTTTCTTTCTTCCAGGCTACGCAAGATCTGGAATATGCAGGGTGGCTGCCATCGCAGTTCGCGCAATGGGCCTCAGCAGTACAGTCATCAGCAGAGTGATCTTTTGTAGCACATTTCGCACAAGTTAGTCGTCCTCGGCAGCTTTGAGAGGCATGACCAAACCTCTGACACTTGTAGCAGCGTCGTGGATTTGGGATGTAGGGTCTAACACGCAGTTTGAGGTAGCCTGTTTCGATTGCATCCGGGAGTGTGCTAGAGCCAAAAGTAAGTACTATGTGTTTGGTTGGTAGTTCTTTGTTATCGCGCCTGATTTTTATGCGTTGTACATTTATAACATTTTCTTCTTTCCATCCATTCAGGAGTTCTTCATCAGTCAAATCCATGAGGTCGTCGTCTGAAACCACACCCTTGACGGTGTTCATTGTTCGGTGTGGACTAACAGATATGGTTTTATCGCCAAATGCCACCAGGTTTGTTAGTTTCTCGCACTGCATCTTGTCTTTTACTTCAATGAGAAGGTCCCCAGTTGCCATCTTGGTGGCTTTGTAGCCACTTCCAATTACCTCCGTGAGACATTTTGACACCAAGAAGGGTGAAATGTTTGTTGCTTTTTTATCAGTGCTTTCACAGTGAATCACATGATACTTTGGGAATGTGTCTCGTTTCTTCAAAAAGAATTCAAAGGTTGCATCGGTGCGCCCCCTTTTTGGGGGACGATCAGGTGAGAAGGGTTTCGAGGGTCCCATGGAATGAGTTGTTTGTTCGGTATCAATGCCAGTCACCCACCACCGAGCCCAACGAGGGGACACGGCAGAGATTGTTATGAAGCAAGCACTGCCATGCCAACTGTACATTGTTACTATAACCGCATATGTTATAATCAAGGTAGATCATAACACACAAGGTTAACCCTTGCTGCCAGGAATGTTGGAAGTAAATGGAAGAGAGAAGAAGACAGGAAAGATTGAAGGTGAGAGGGATAGGCGAAGATTGGAGAGAGAGAGACAGGAAAAGGCAACTACCGTTTTCCCCCGGGTGGGTCAGTCCGGGGGTGCCGTCTACGTGAAGCGGAGGCCAAAGAGGTGTGTTGCCTCCACCGAGGGGCCATAAAGGTCCAAGCACTCAGCATTGGCTCAACCCCCAGGATCCCCTTTTCCCCGGACACGGCTAAGCCACGCTGGTTAAGCGTGGGAGGGTCCGACCCCCATGTGCTCGGGTCCGTGGTGTCGCAACCCACAAATAATCCCTGAATATCGGTACAGATATAGCAGACATTTTCTTGCAATAGTCTACTCGTGATTAAGGCGTTGATAGTGGACGAAAGTCAGGTAATTGCTCATTAGATAAAAAACTTGGTAACTGAAAAGGTGACCTCGTAGCACCTCATGCTGCAATAATGAGCACCACGTGATGACCAGATTGCAGCAGATTGTAAATTTTCTGCACTGTTTCTCACACACTTGCGCAAATAAAGGCCTGCCACCTGGGTTCACGTGCGTTGTTCGAGCTACGGGACCAGATTTTGTTATCACCTTTCCTAATGACATTGACGTAAACGGCTTTGAGATAAAAATGTATTAAATAAATTTTAAAATGATACAAAAAAGTCGCAGTTTAGCCCGAAAGCATCAATTGCGATAGCAAATTAGTAGAGAGTTATACGGAGTACGGATTGTTCTTTTATCGGCTGTATAAACTTGGACAGCTTCGCTTGGACTTGGACCGCAGACAACCAGTGTGAAAACACTGGCGTGAGCAAGCGCGGTCGCAGCAGCGAACGAAGGTTCGTGCGGTCGGTCGCTTCAACGGAAACTGAGCGCCCAATGTACAGCGCATACAAAGGTAGCAGCCATGTGCTAATCGCTTTCAAGATACGGAGCGCACGACCGCCCGCAGCCGCGCAAAGTACAGGTGCGCAGTTGCTCGCGGTGCAGAAGCAGCACCCCCTCTCTCCCGCGCTGCCTTCCCGCTTTCCTCCTTTTGAGTGCAAAATTTAGTCTCCAGTTCTCTTTGCTCCCGATCGCAAGTTACGCAGTTGGTGCCACAGCACAGCGTCGCCCCTCCCTCGCATCCCCGCACGGCCTTTCGCACGGCGGAAGAAGTCGCCTTTGCTCTCCGCCTTGTGCTCGCTCTCCGTGAAAGCGCGCATCCTTCGCGCGCTTCCACTCGCACATACAGCATATGGCGCCCGGCGACGATTTTATTGTCCTCGGACTTTATACGGAACCTCACGACGACGGCGAAGACTACGGCATAAATGCGTGTGGAGTGTTCATATAATGGCTATCGCAATAATACGCTAATATATACAAAAGAAAGCAACAAATTCTAGTGACTTAGCATTTGTAACATCGATTTCGAGGACTCTAAAAAATTACAAGCAACAAAACATTTTAAGTCATCAGCGAGTCTTGCTTTTATTAATTCGGCCCTTCACGGCAAACTGATTTATCTCAAATGGTAATAGAGATTGAGAGTCCACTTAAGTTGTTTGAACTTAGAATTGAAGAGGCCCGAAGTGCTAACTGGTGTACACTATCAGAGTGAGATGTATGTTTCGTTAGGTAATCAGTTATCGTCTCGCCAGTGTGCTTCGCTAGACGACTTATTCACCGAAATTATGAGACAACCGAGAATATGGAATGGAAGATAAAGTTTGGGCCGAATTGGGCACGGGTCACATGTCGAATTAGTGTTCCGCTTAAAATACAACAGATTTTACATAAGGTAAGGAATTAAAATGTTAACAGCCCCGTCATTATCAGCGAGAATCGGCTTGCATGTTAGCTTACTTCGCACTCTCTCTTTTACAATGTGTCATAATCATTTTTAGGTAAGAGTGCACGAGCAGTTGGAGTATGCCCTATCAATATTGAGACTAGAATTCATCAGGCATTTTAAATGCATTAAAATTTGTAAATGCTTCTGAGACTTCTCTCAGACCTACATGACTATCAATGGTTGTTACAGATGATGTCTTATTGAACATTTGAGGGCTGGTTAGTTAAGATATTGCCAAAGGTCAACAACTTTCACTTTTATGTGTCTGTGATGTAAATGTATATGCTGGAGCTATTGTGCATCATCATCATCATCAGACTATTTTTATGTCAACTGCAGGACGAAGGCCTCTCCCTGCGATCTCCAATTACCCCTGTCTTGCGCTAGCTGATTCCAACTTGGGCCTGCATATTTCCTAATTTCATCACCCCACCTAGTTTTTTTGCAGTCCTCGACTGCGCTTCCCTTCTCTTGGTATCCATTCTGTAACTCGAATGGTCCACCGGTTATCCATCCTACGCATTACATGGCCTGCCCAGCTCCATTTTTTTTCTCCTAATGTCAACTAGAATATCGGCTATCCCCATTTGCTCTCTGATCAATACCGTTCTCTTCCTGTCTCTTAACATTAGGCCTAACATTTTTCGTTACATCGCTCTTTCTGCAGTCCTTAACTTGTTCTCGAGCTTCCGTGTTAACTTCCGAGTCTCTGTCCCATATGTTATCACCGGTAGAAAGCAATGATTGTACACTTTTCAACGACAGTGGTAAGCTCCCAGTCAGGATTTGGCAATGCCAACCGTATGCAGTCCACTACATTTTTATTCTTCTGTAAATTTCCGTCTCAAGAGCAGGGTCCTCTGGGAGTAATTGACCTAGATAAACGTACTCCTTTACAGACTCTAGAGGCTGACTGGCGATCCATAATTCTTTTTCCCTTGCCAGGCTATCGAGCATTCTTTTTGTCTTTTTAATATTAAACTTCATCCCCACTCTTACACTTTCTTGGTTAAGGTCCTCAATTATTTGTTGTAATTTGTCGCTATTGTCGGTGAACAGGACAATGTCACCTGCAAAGCGAAGGTGCTGATATATCCGCCTTTGATCCTCACTACTGAGCTTTCTCAATCTAAGGGCTTGAATACTTCTAAGAATGAGTGCATTGGAGAGATTGTGCATCCTTGCCTGACGCCTTTCTTGTTAGGTAACTTTCTACTTTTCTTGTAGAGAACCAATATAACTATCGAAATCTTTGTAGATATTTCCCAAGATATTCACGTATGCATCCTGTACACCTTGATTACGCAGTGCCTCTATTGTACAACCTTTGTCCGTAATGTTCCGAGACTGATTCCATTAAAAAAATGCGTTTAACGTTGAAATGATTTGTGCAGCACCCCTTCAAAATAGTCTCCCTTGCAGTCTATACACAGCTTCCAACGTTTCTTGAGGTCTTGGAAACAGTCGGGAAACGCTTCTTTTGGCAGGGCTGTCAGCTCCTTTGTCGTGGCTTCTAGAATGGCCTCCACGATCCCCATCCAGCGACCTTTTAGGGCTCTCTTCACACGAGCAAACAGGAAAAAATCGAATGGGAAGAGGCCAGGCGAGTATTGCGGATGGGGAAGTACATTAATGCTGTGCATGGCGAGACGAGAAATTTTGTCACGCTGAGAGCCGTATGCGGCCTTGGGTTATCGTGGAGAAGGCTCCATTGTCCAGTTGCCCATATGTCCGGGCAACGGCGTCGCAGTGCATTGCGCATGGGTTGGGGCACGTGGATATAAAACTCCTGATTCAGTGTCTGCCCTTGTGGGTCGAACTCGTGGTCTATGACACCTCTGGAACCGAAAAAAAACCATCAGCGTCATCTTCTGTTTGGTCTTCTGTCGCCGCACCTTTCTCGACGCCGTAGATATTGTGGACCGTCATTCGGCGCTCTGCCTCTTTGTTTGACGATCGTATTGACCATGTTTCGTCTTCAGCAATGATGCTGTAGACGAATGCAGCATCCATCTCTGCCTCGGAGAGCAAATCAGTGCTCACTGATGCCTGCGTATCCTTCTGGTCCTGGGTGAGGGAGTGCAGTGCAAGTCTTGCATTCAGCTTTCGTTTCCCCCAAGTTCTCACGCAAAATTTGGTGGAATGTTGTATTACTAATGTCGAGAGCATCCGATAGCATGCGGACTGTAATGGTGCGGTCTTGCTGTATGATCTCCCTGATCCGAGCCACGTTGTTTTCATTCCGTGAGGTTGCAGGGCGCCCCTGCCTTGAGTCGTGTTCCACCGACGTGCTCCCCAAAACGAACCTCTTGTGCCACTCAAAAACTCGCGCCCGCGATAACGTCTGGATGCCGTAACCGGCCCTACGGAGCTCATACGTCTGTGTGGCTGTGTTTTCAAGCTTCACACAGAATTTTGTGTTTACACGCTGTTCAAGGTGGACGTCCATCTGTCCACATTCACTCACAGCACAATGCGCAGACGACTAGCGCCAACGTATATTTCTCCTTGTAGTGCCCTCTAGCGGCTGACACAGCAATTGACATAGATAGCTCAGGTTATCCCGAAAAGATGGCGCTGCACACACGCACCAACATTTGTTTTGGAGAATCATTTCTAGAGAAGAAAATAAATCAGTCTCGAAACATTACGGACAAAGGCTGTACATATAGTCTCGTTATTTACATTTGAAATTCACACACACCGCTAGCGAGCTGTGTGTAATCAGAAGTATATGTCATGCAAGATTACCACTATTATACTGGAAGACAACGAACGTCACAGAGAGCAGAAACAGGCGATTCAGGAAATTGGTCATTACATCGAAAAACTCCGTTGTCAATACCAAGAACTATCTGCGATTTCGCAAATGCCGTAATATTCGGTACTTACAGCTGCACCTCTCCATGCAGACCCTGTAAGATATAAATCCGTTTGCATTTTTTCCACACCACCAGTCCTTGAAGTGATAGCAGTTGTTCTTGTTCTGGTCAAAATACCAATAAGTCTTAAAGCCAAGACAGTAGGCTGATATCGGCTTGTGGCTGCAGACAAGTTTTGGATCCTTTAGTTCTGTAAATCAAATACATGCAGTAGGGACATTAGCGCAAAGTCCCGCTATTTGCAAAAATGAGTCATCCGAATAAATCATAACCATGTGGTATCAGAATAAACTTGCAAATTACAGCGCACAAACTTTATAGTGGTGGTCCACATCACAAAACACATAGTTCGACTAGCTATAGCTGGTCGGCCAACTGGAGCTAGTCTGCTGGCGCGGTCTCGGATGCCAGGACGTTGTTTCTCGTATTGCCTCCAGCTCAGAAGACGTCGCCACCTAAAAGGTCGGTGACCCTCCGCTTCAATAATCTTGAATGGCCAAGTGACATTGTCGGGGCGGATAGCCTTGATGTCAATGACCTGGTAAGCATGTATCCGTGTGTCATTAAGCGAAGGAGCTGGACTCCACCCTCTACGCTGCGAAACAATATCGTTTACAATGATGGAACTCCTCGCTCTTTGTCGCCAGTGGGTCTCTCTAACACTAAGTCAATTTCGCCTTTACCCAGCAGTCCTAGAGTGTCGCCTAGCAATATCAAGGTGGTGTTTGCTACATGTAAGGCGACACATGCGTTTATCATATATTTTCTCTTTGCTAACAAATCTTTCTCTTTGCGCGAAACATTGTTTATTGGCTAAGTAAAAAATATTGTATTTCAAATTCAGGCGCAACATTGTGAATTTCGTATATTTCGCAGCAACCGTAGCAGCGGTTGCTGCTTACGGCGCGGGCCTCACCTTCTGAGTGATCTGCGACGTGGGCAAAGTGCGGGCCCGCGCGGGCCTCACCTTCAAAGCGATCTGCGATGTGGCCAAAGCACGCCCAGTGCCGGTAGCTTCGTATGCGCTTTGTTTTCGACGTTTAGTTCGCGTTGAAGTGAGAGACAGCACAAAGGTCAATTCGCTCGTTGCTGCGGCCGCGCTTCCCCACTCCAGCGTTTTGACACGTGTTTCCGCGCTCACCGAGCGAGATGTGTTCATATTTACCTGTGCGCGCGTGACATCGTGTTTGTCAATTTAGTCAGTAAGCGAATGTTTGTAAGTTTATATGGCTGATAAATCTAACATCCTTACTTGGTATAGCTGTCTACTAATTTGCAATCGCAATGGATGCTTCGCATTCCGGGTGAAACTGCTACTTTTTTGTTAATTCCTACAATTGTTTTATTCGCGTGGATTATATTCAGCAATATTATTGGTTAAACAGAATACATGAATGGGCAGTTAGATTAGGCGCACAGTAAATCGCTATGTCCAAGTGGCTATTAAAATATTGGCTAAATAACTACCTCTAATATGCTTTAATTTTCGACGCGACTTGCAATTCCGTAACTGAATTATAGGAACAACGAGGTCTTGCTGGCAGGACAAATCCCTCCGAATATTGCCACTTCTAAGATATTTAGCCCCGACATGTGCTAGCAATGCATTGCAATTACGATCGTACAAAACAACTTTATGTGTGATTTTTGGACACATTTAGATGGAAGGCCAATGTATTTCGTACCACACTTTGAAGCCGAATATATTGAAAATTCTGCTGGTGTTTCGATTTCCGCGAAGCAAACATAACTTCACTACAGCCCGGCTTCTATTTCAAACTGCTTGTGGTGCCCATTCTTCTCCTTTCTCCCTGTGTTTTCGGGCTGCCTTCACTTCAATCATGTAAGTTCAATTTGTGCCATAAAACGAATTATTAGGATTTTATTGAAACTTTTTCATAAAACAAATAGAAAATGAATTTCTTACGCGGGCCTGTATCCCGTTTCAGAAATTACTGAAAAGACGTAACAGCGCTATTTTGTCCCGGGTCACATTTAATTCATTCGTTCGAATGCGAAAATGCAGGGGTAAAAATTCATGGATGGGCTTTG